>NC_029775.3:70842776-70844270 GCF_000817695.3 Arachis duranensis
GAATAGAAGAACAATAGTAATTGCATTAATACTCGAGGTACAGTAGAGCTCCACACCTTAATCTATGGTGTGTAGAAACTCCACCGTTGAAAATACATAAGTGATAGTAGTGATCATTGGCTTCGGCCCCAGAGAGGGAACCAGAAGAACCAAGATGAGAATACAATAGTAAAATGTCCTATTTGTAGAGAACTAGTAGCCTAAGGATTACAGAGATGAGTAAATGACATAAAAATCCACTTCCGGGCCCACTTGGTGTGTGCTTGGGCTGAACATTGAAGCATTTTCGTGTAGAGACTTCTCTTGGAGTTAAACGCCAGCTTTTGTGCCAGTTTGAGCGTTTAACTCCCATTCTTGTGCCAGTTCCGGCGTTTAACGCTGGGCAGTTTTGAGCTGATTTGGGACGCCAGTTTGGGTCATCAAATCTCGAGCAAAGTATAGACTATTATATATTGCTGGAAAGCTCAGGATGTCTACTTTCTAACGCTGTTAAGGGTGCACCAATTGGACTTCTGTAGCTCCAAAAAATCTACTTCGAGTGCAAGGAGGTCAGAATCCAACAGCATCTGCAGTCCTTTTCAGCCTCTGAATCAGATTTTTGCTCAAGTCCCTCAATTTCAGCCAGAAAATACCTGAAATCACAGAAAAACACACAAACTCATAGTAATGTCCAGAAAAGTGAATTTTAACTAAAAACTAATAGAAATATACTAAAAACTAACTAAAACATACTAAAAACATACTAAAAACAATACCAAAAAGCGTACAAATTATCCGCTCATCACAACACCAAACTTAAATTGTTGCTTGTCCCCAAGCAACTAGAAATCAAATAAGATAAAGAGAAGAGAATATGCAATGAATTCCAAAAACATCTATGAAGATCAGTATTAATTAGATGAGCGGGGCTTTTAGCTTTTTGCCTCTGAATAGTTTTGGCATCTCACTCTACCCTTTGATCAGAATGATTGGCTTCTATAGGAACTCAGAATCCAGATAGTGTTATTGATTCTCCTAGTTAAGTATGATGATTCTTGAACACCGCTACTTTATGAGTCTTGGCCGTGGCCCAAAGCACTTTGTCTTCCAGTATTACCACCGGATACATACATGCCACAGACACATAATTGGGTGAACCTTTTCAGATTGTGACTCAGCTTTGCTAGAGTCCCCAATTAGAGGTGTCCAGGGTTCTTAAGCACACTCTTCTTGCCTTGGATCACACTTTTATTTCTTTCTTTTTCTCTTTCTCTTTTTTTTTTTTTCGTATTCACTGCTTTTTCTTGCTTCAAGAATCATTTTTATGATTTTTCAGATCCTCAATAACATGTCTTCTTTTTCATCATTCTTTCAAGAGCCAACATTCATGAACAACAAATTCAAAAGACATATGCACTGTTCAAGCATACATTCAGAAACCAAAATATTGCCACCACATCAAAATAATTAAACTATTATAAAATTCAAAATTCATGCAATTCTTATCTTTTTCAA
>NC_029775.3:70844659-70847149 GCF_000817695.3 Arachis duranensis
AACCTCATGAACTTCTACTTCCTCTCCAATCATGATGCTATGAATCATGATAGCCCGGTCTATAGTAACTTCGGATCGGTTACTAGTCGGAATGATTGAGTGTTGGATAAACTCCAACCATCCTCTAGCCACGGGCTTGAGGTCATGCCTTCTCAGTTGAACCGGCTTTCCTCTTGAATCTCTCTTCCATTGAGCGCCCTCTTCACAAATGTCTATGACTGTGAGGACTTGGTCCAACCTTTGATCAAAGTTGACCCTTCTAGTGTATGGGTGTTCATCTCCTTGCATCATGGGCAAGTTGAATGCCAACCTTACATTTTCCGGACTAAAATCTAAGTATTTCCCCTGAACCATTGTAAGCCAATTCTTTGGGTCCGGGTTCACACTTTGATAATGGTTCTTGGTGATCCATGCATTGGCATAGAACTCTTAAACCATTAGGATTCCGACTTGTTGAATGGGGTTGGTAAGAACTTCCCAACCTCTTCTTCGAATCTCATGTCGGATCTCCAGATATTCACTCTTTTTGAGTTTAAAAGGGACCTCGGGGATCACCTTCCTCAAGGCCACAACTTCATAAAAGTGGTCTTGATGCACCCTTGAGATGAATCTTGATGAGCGGATATTTTATACGCTTTTTGGGGGTAATTTCATGTAGATTTTAGTATGTTTTAATTAGTTTTTAGTAGAATATTATTAGTTTTTAGGCAAGAATTATATTTCTGGACTTTACTATGAGTTTGTGTGTTTTTCTATGATTTCAGGTAATTTCTGGCGGAAATTGAGGGAGCTGAGCAAAAATCTGAGTTAGGCTGAAAAAGGACTGCTGATGCTATTGGATCCTAACCTCCCTGCACTCGGAATGGATTTTTTGGAGCTACAGGAGTCCAATTGGCGCGCTCTCAACGGCGTTGGAAAGTAGAAATCCAGGGCTTTCCAGCAATATATAATAGTTCATACTTTGCGTGAAGATAGACGATGTAACTTGGCGTTGAACGCCAAGTACATGCTGCTGTCTGGAGTTAAACGCCAGAAACACGTCATGATCCGGAGTTGAACGCCCAAAACACATTATAACTTGGAGTTTAACTCCAAGTAAAGCCTCAGCACGTGGATAGCTTTAGTCTCAGCCCCAACACACACCAAGTGGGCCCCAGAAGTGGATTTCTGCACCAAGTATCTTAGTTTACTCATATTCTGTAAACCTAGGTTACTAGTTTACTATTTAAACAACTTTTAGAGACTTATCTTGTACCTCGTGACATTTTCAGATCTGAATTACATACTTTTTGGCAGCATGAGTCTCTAAACTCCATTGTTGGGGGTGAGGAGCTCTGCAGCGTCTCGATGAATTAATGCAATTGTTTTTATTTCTCCACTCAAACGTTTGTGTGCTCCTATCTAAGATGTTCATTCGCACTTAATTATAGAGAAGGTGATGATCCGTGACACTCATCACCTTTGTCAACTCATGAACGTGTGCCTGACAAACACCTCCGTTCTACATCAGATTGAATGAGCTTCTCTTAGATTCTTTAATCAGAATCTTCATGGTATAAGCTAGAATTGATGGCGGCTATTCTTGAGAATCCGGAAAGTCTAAACCTTGTCTGTGGTATTCCGAGTAGGATTCAAGGATTGAATGGCTGTGACGAGCTTCAAACTCGCGATTGCTGGGCGTGATGACAAACGCTAAAGGATCAATGGATCCTATTCCAACATGATCGAGAACCGACAGCTAATTAGCCGTGCTGTGACAGAGCATCTGGAATGTTTTCACTGAGAGGATGGGAAGTAGCCACTGACAATGGTGACACCCTACATACAGCTTGCCGTAGACGCGCTTTACAAACAATTGAGTTGAATATTACATTGCAGAAATTCAGAGGACAAAGCATCTCCAAAACTCCAATATATTTCCCATTACTGCACAACAAGTAACGATTTTATTCTCTTTTATTTTTCCAATCTAATAATTCCAACTTATCTAATAACTCCCATTGATAATTTGATTGACATCCTGACTAAGAATAATAAAATAAATATAGCTTGCTTCAAACCAACAATCTCCGTGGGATTCGACCCTTACTAACGTAAGGTATTACTTGGACGACCCAGTGCACTTGCTGGTTAGTTGTGCGGATTGCAAAAAGTGTTATTGCAATTTCGTGCACCAAATTTTTGGCGCCGTTGCCGGAGATTGTTCGAGTTTGAACAAACTAAAGGTTTATTTTATTTCTTAGATTAGGAATAACTTATTTTTGCTGTTATAGAGTCGTTAAATTCTTATAGGATAGTTTCTTTTCAAAAATTTCTTTTCAAAAATATTATTTTTTTAATTAATTGTTAATTTTCGTGAGTTTAGTGTCTTGCTCTAAGTTTGGTGTTAATTGCATATTTTATATTTTTCTTTAAATTTTCGAACTTGTGTTCTTTGTTCTTCATTGATCTTCAAGTTGTTCTTGTTTATTTTTCTTGTTTGATCTTGAG
>NC_029775.3:70847315-70847809 GCF_000817695.3 Arachis duranensis
CTTGTGTCTTTTGTGTGTTTTTCTCTTTCATCATAAAATTCAAAATTCAAAAATATATCTTTCTTAACTAATTTTAAACTATTTTTTTCGAAATTTTTATAAAAAAAAAATTTCAGATTTCAATTTCAAAATATTTTCAATTTCTTTTGTTTATTTCGTTTTTATTTTATTTTATAAAATAAACAATATCAACATACATATCATCTCCTTTATTCCATCATGGAATTAAGTGGGAATGAACAGTCCAGGAGGACTCTGGGGTCATATGCTAACCCCACTACTGCTTCATATGGGAGTAGTATCTGTATACCCTCCATTGGAGTTAGTAGCTTTGAGTTGAATCCTCAGCTCATTATCATGGTACAGCAAAACTGCCAATATTCTGGTCTTCCACATGAAGAACCTACAGAGTTTCTGGCACAATTTTTACAAATTGCTGACACAGTGCATGATAAGGAAGTAGATCAAGATGTCTACAGATTATTACTGTTTCT
>NC_029775.3:70847982-70850825 GCF_000817695.3 Arachis duranensis
AAGGCTTCAAACAAGGAGATAATGAATCCCTTTATGATGCCTGGGAGAGATACAGAGAGATGCTAAGAAAATGCCCATCTGAAATATTTCAGAGTGGGTGCAATTAGACATCTTCTACTATGGGCTTACAGAAAAAGCTCAGATTTCTCTAGACCACTCAGCTGGTGGATCTATACATATGAGAAAAACAATTGAAGAAGCTCAAGAGCTTATTGAAACAGTTACCAGAAATCAGCATCTGTACCTAAGCAGTGAATCTTCCATGAAAGAAGAAGCTAAAATAGTAACTGCTGAACTCAATCCTGTGGATCAGGCTAATGAATTCAATCAGCAATTAGACTTTCTAACCAAGCAGCTAGCCGAATTCAAGGAAATACTACAGGAAACAAGAATGGCTAACAGGAATATGGAAGTACAGTTAAAGCAAACAGAAAGGCAACTGTCAAAACAAATAGCAAAAGAATGCCAAGCAGTTCAATTAAGAAGTGGGAAAACATTAAATACCTCACTTCAAAGTAGCAGGAAGCCAAGAAATGAACAAATGGCTACTCAAAATCCCTCTGAGGACAATCAGAGCCCAGAGAGGAATAAGGCTGGCGCTGAACGCCCAGACCATGCTAATTTCTGGCGTTCAACGCCAGAAACAAGCATGAATTCGGCGTTGAATGCCCAAAGGGAGCACAGTTCTGGCGTTCAGACGCCAGTAACAAATAAGGAGGTGGCGTCTAACGCCACTCCAGCTTCCACCCCTGGCATTCAACCGCCAGTGGGGGATCAGTCACATACAAGTGCTGATAACAACCTTTCTAAAAAGGCTTCCCAACCCACTTCTGTAGGTAATAAACCTGCAGCAACTAAGGTTGAGGAATATAAAGCTAAAATGCCTTATCCTCAAAAACTCCGCCAAGCGGAACAGGATAAGCAATTTACTCGCTTTGCAGACTATCTCAGGACTCTTGAAATAAAGATTCCGTTTGCAGAAGCACTTGAGCAAATACCCTCTTATGCTAAGTTCATGAAAGAGATCTTAAGTCATAAGAAGGATTGGAGGGAAACTGAAAAAGTCTACCTCACTGAAGAATGCAGTGCAGTTATTCTGAAAAGCTTACTTGAGAAGCTTAAGGATCCCGGAAGCTTTATGATACCATGCACATTAGAGGGTAATTGCACCAAGCAAGCTTTATGATATCTTGGGGCAAGTATCAACCTAATACCTGCATCTACTATCAGAAAGCTGGGTTTGACTGAAGAAATCAAACTAACCAGGATATGTCTTCAACTTGCTGATGGCTCCATTAAATACCCATCAGGCGTGATTGAAGACATGATTGTCAAGGTAAGGCCATTTGCCTTTCCTACTGACTTTGTGGTGCTGGAAATGGAGGAGCACAAGAGTGCAACTCTTATTCTAGGAAGACCTTTCCTGGCAACTGGCTGAACCCTCATTGATGTCCAAAAAGGGGAAGTAACCTTGAGAGTCAATGAGGAGGAGTTCAAGTTGAATGTTGTCAAAGCCATGCAACATCCAGACACCCCAAATGACTGCATGAGTGTTGATATCATTGACTCTCTAGTAAGAGAGGTCAATATGGCTGGGAGTCTCGAATCAGAGCTAGAGGACATCTTTAAAGATGTTTAGCCTGATTTGGAGGAATCAAAGAAGATAATAGAACCTCTGAAAATCCCTCAAGAAGAGGAGAAACCTCCTAAACCCGAGCTCAAACCATTACCACCATCCCTAAAATATGCATTCCTGGGAGAAGGTGATACCTTTCCTATAATCATAAGCTCTACCTTAGAGCCACAGGAAGAGGAAGCACTAATTCAAGTGCTAAGGACACATAAGACAGCTCTTGGGTGGTCAATTAGTGATCTCAAGGGCATTAGCCCAGCCAGATGCATGCACAAGATCTTACTGAAGGGTGACGCCAAGTCAGTGGTTCAACCACAAAGGCGGCTGAATCCAGCCATGAAGGAGGTGGTGCAGAAAGAGGTCACTAAGTTACTAGAGGCTGGGATTATTTATCCTATTTCTGATAGCCCCTGGGTAAGCCCTGTCCAAGTCGTCCCTAAGAAAGGTGGCATGACAGTGGTTCATAATGAAAAAAATGAACTGGTTCTGACAAGAACAGTTACTGGGTGGCGTATGTGTATTGATTATAGAAGGCTTAATACAGCCACCAGAAAGGATCATTTTTCTTTACCATTTATAGACCAGATGCTAGAACGACTGGCAGGTCATGAATACTACTGCTTCTTGGATGGATATTCAGGTTATAATCAAATTGCAGTAGATCCAAAAGATCAAGAGAAAACGGCATTCACATGTCCATCTGGAGTATTTGCATACAGAAGGATGCCATTTGGCCTGTGTAATGCACCTGCAATCTTTCAGAGGTGCATGCTTTCAATTTTCTCTGATATGGTGGAAAATTTTCTGGAAGTCTTCATGGATGACTTTTCAGTATTTGGAGACTCATTCAGCTCCTGTCTTGACCATTTAGCACTTGTTCTAAAGAGATGCCAAGAGACTAACCTGGTTTTAAACTGGGAAAAATGTCACTTCATGGTGACTGAAGGAATTGTCCTTGGGCACAAAATCTCGAACAAGGGAATAAAAGTGGATCAAGCTAAAGTAGAGGTAATTGAAAAATTACCACCACCTGCCAATGTTAAGGCAATCAAAAGCTTTCTGGGACATGCAGGATTCTATAGGAGGTTTATTAAGGATTTTTCAAAAATCGCCAAACCTCTGAGCAACCTGCTAGCTGCGGACACGCCATTTATCTTTGATAAAGAGTGCCTGCAGGCATTTGAGACTCTGAAAGCTAAATTGGTCACAG
>NC_029775.3:70850948-70851439 GCF_000817695.3 Arachis duranensis
GACAGAAAAGGGACAGAGAATCAAGTAGCAGATCACCTATCCCGAATAGAACCAGTAGAAGGGGCGTCCCTCCCTCTCACTCAGATCTCTGAAACTTTTCCAGATGAACAACTCTTTGCCATCCAGGAAGTGCCATGGTTTGTAGACATTGCAAACTACAAGGCAGTGAGATTCATACCCAAAGAGTACAGTAGGCTGCAATCAAAGAAATTGATCACAGATGCAAAGTACTATCTCTGGGATGAACCATATCTCTTCAAGAGATGTGCAGACGGAGTAATCTGTAGATGTGTGCCTAAGGAAGAAGCACAGAAAATTCTATGGCACTGCCATGGATCACAGTATGGAGGACATTTTGGAAATGAGTGAACAGCCACAAGAGTCCTCCAATGTGGCTTCTACTGGCCTACTCTCTATAAAGATTCCCGAGCATTTGTACTTAATTGTGACAGCTGCCAAAGATCTGGCAATCTGCCTCACAGTTATGCCAT
>NC_029775.3:70851570-70855764 GCF_000817695.3 Arachis duranensis
TGGTGGCAGTGGATTATGTATCCAAATGGGTGGAGGCTATTGCAACACCCACTAATAACACTAAAACAGTGTTAAAATTCCTCCAGAAACACATCTTCAGCAGATTTGGTACCGCTAGAGTACTAATCAGTGATGGGGGCAGTCATTTCTGCAATAAACAGCTTTACTCTACTTTGGTTCGTTATGGAGTCAGCCACAGGGTAGCCACTCCATACCATCCACAGACTAATGGGCAAGCTGAAGTCTCAAATAGAGAACTCAAAAGAATCCTAGAACGGACTGTAATTAACCGTAGAAGGGATTGGGCAAGGAGCTTGGATGACGCTCTGTGGGCATACAGAACAGCATTCAAGACCCCTATAGGGACCTCTCCATACCAGCTTGTGTATGGAAAGGCATGTCACTTGCCAGTGGAACTAGAACATAAGGCCTACTGGGCGACTAGATTCCTAAACCTTGATGCCAAGTTAGCTGGAGAAAAACGATTGCTCCAGTTAAATGAGCTAGAGGAATTTAGACTCAATGCTTTCGAGAATGCAAAAATATACAAGGAGAAAGCGAAAAGATGGCATGATAAGAAATTGTCATCCAGAGTCTTTGAGCCAGAGCAGAAAGTTCTGCTATTTAATTCTAGGCTCAAATTATTCCCTGGGAAATTAGAATCCCGGTGGAGAGGTCCATATGTAATTACAAGTGTATCACCATATGGATACGTAGAGCTTCAGGATAATGACTCTAACAAAAAGTTCATTGTTAATGGACAGAGAATTAAACATTATCTTGAAAGTAACTTTGAGCAAGAATGCTCAAAACTAAGACTTTATTAGAGCTCAGTGATAGTCCAGCTAAAGACAATAAAGAAGCGCTTGCTGGGAGGCAACCCAGCCATTTACAAAGTTTATTTACTAATTAAATAAATTTCCTTTTCTTTACAGGTATGTGTCAAGTATCTTCAAAAGGTAAAATAGCAATTGCTTGAGTTTACAGAGTTACAGGGAAATTTGGAAAGCTTCCTGGCATCAAAAAGCCAGTAAAAAACATTTTGGGCGTTGAACGCCCAAAAGAAGCACCCACTGGGCGTTCAACACCAGTAAGGGTAGCCATCTGGGTGTTAAACGCCAGAAAGGAGCATCTTCTGGGCGTTGAATGCCAGAAAGAAGCACCTTCTGGGCATTTAACGCCAGAACCACAGCATCCTGGGCGTTTAGAAAAACGCCCAGTGATAAAGGACTTCCTGGCGTTCAACGCCAGAAAGAAGCAGCAGCTGGGCGTTGAACGCCCAGGAGAAGCATCAATTGGGCGTTAAAAGACAAAACATGCAGCGTTTGGGCGTTTAAGGCCAGGATGATGGGGAGGAAGTTAAGTTCGTTTTTCTTTACAAATTTTCTAATTTTTTATGTTTCAATTCATGATTTCTTGCATACACATGTTTCAAATTGTCATCCCTCAAATCAACTTAGTTTTCTAAAATTCCTAATTTCTAAAACCCTTTTTTTCTTAAATATGGCTTCATACATACACATACATTTTTTTTTCAATCCAATCCAACTCTTTTTCCAATTTCTTTTCAAACTTCATCATCTTTTAAAATCTTTTTTCAAATTATATATTTCAAATTTATTTTTAAAAAAAAATCATTCATATCTTTTTTAAATTATATCCTTTTTCTTATCATGTTTATCTTTTATAAATCATATCTTTTATCTTATATCTTTTTCTTATTTTCGAATCCCACCCCCCTCCCTTTATATCCACTTTCGGCGCCCCTCTCCTCATCCACCATTCCATACTTGCTCTCCTCCTATTCCTCTTCTCTCCTTTCTTTTGCTTGAGGACAAGCAAACCTCTAAGTTTGGTGTGCTTATCCGTGATCACAAAAACATTCTCACTTTGATCATGGCCCCTAAAGGAAAACAACCCAACCCAAGAGGCAAGAAAGAGAATATTCCAAAGCCATTTTAGAATCAAGGGAAGTTCTTAACTAAAGAACATTCAGACCACTACTACAAAATAATGAGTCACAGATCAGTGATCCCAGAAGTCAAATTTGACCTGAACGAAGATGAATATCCGGAGATCCAAAAGCAAATTCGAAATAGGAACTGGGAAATCCTAGCCAATCCTGAAACGAAAGTGGGAAGGAACATGGTTCAGGAGTTCTATGCTAATCTATGGCAGACAGACAGGCAAAGAATAATTGGAGCTGCTCTCTATGACCATCGGACCTTAGTTAGAGGAAAGATTGTTCATACCCATCCTGACAAAATCAGGGAGATCTTTAAGCTCCCTCAACTGAAAGATCACCCATTCTCCTTTAATAGGAGAATGATGAGGGTAAATAAAGGTCTGGATAAGATTCTAGAGGATATATGCATCCCCGAAGCCAAGTGGACCACCAACACGACTGGCATCCCAAATTAACTCAAAAGAGAAGATCTCAAACCAGTAGCCAGAGGCTGGCTGGATTTCATTGGGCATTCTATATTGCCTACCAGCAACCGTTCTGAAGTTACCATTAAAAGAGCAGTGATGATTCACTGCATCATGTTGGGAAAAAAAGTAGAAGTCCATCAACTGATCTCGTGTGAACTATACAAAATAGCAAACAGGAATTCCAAGGATGCCAGATTAGCCTATCCAAGCTTAATTTCTATGCTTTGCAGAGATGCTGGAGTGAAGATGGGAATAACAGAGTATATCTCAGTTGAAAGGCTAATCACTAGAATATCAATAGACAGACAACAGCTGCAGGACGATCCAATCAAGAGGAGAGCACAGGAAGTCCTCCCAGAACTTCCTCAATTCGAATATTGGGAACATATTGAAGCATCTATTTCCAAATTGCAAGAAGCTATGAACCAAATAAAGGAAGAATAGAACAATCAAAGTAGCATGCTTTGCAAACTGCTTAAAGAACCAAAGTAGCATGCTTTGCAAACTGCTTAAGGAACAGGAAGAGTAAGGGCGTGATCTAAGGGAGCTGAAGCGCCAGAAATTAATCCTTGAAAAGCACCCCACAGACTAGAGGAACATCTACTTCTCAAAACACAGGTTGTTGAGTTCTAATTTTAGCTTTAACTCTGTGATAGTGCTATTATAGAAATTTACCTTAGAAGATATATAGTATATAGTAGTAGTAATTAGCATATCTATTCTGGTTTTATTTCCAATTAAGTCATAATTTATTTTTCTCATCATCATCAGACATGAATAAAGTAGTAGATTTTTAGAATAAAGAAGTGATTTATATTTTTCGAGTTCTTAATAATAAAAATTATAATTAATTACATGTGGTGGCAATACTTGTTGTTCTCTGAATGAATGCTTGAACAGTGCATAATTTTTATCTTGAATTTTATGAATATTGGCTCCTGAAAGAATGAGGGACACGAAAAATATTATTGATGATCTGAAAAATCATGAAATTGATTCTTGAAGCAAGAAAAAGCAGTGAAAAAAAATAAAAAATAAAAAATTTTTTTACAAGAAATCACTGGATCAAGAAAAGGAATAAAAGCCAGCAGCCCTTAAAACCAAAAGGCAAGGGTGAAAAGGATCCAAGGCTTTGAGCATCAGTGGATAGGAGGGCCTAAGGAAATAGTTCCAGGCCTAAGCGGCTAAACCAAGCTGTCCCTAACCATGTGCTTGTGGCATGCAGGTCCAAGTTACAAACTTGAGACTGAGTGGTTAAAGTCGTGATCCAAAGTAAAAGAGTGTGCTTAAGAACTCTGGACACCTCTAACTGGGGACTTTAGCAAAGCTAAGTCACAATCTGAAAAGGTTCACCCAGTCATGTGTCTGTGGCATTTATGTATCCGGTGATAATAGTGGAAAACAAAGTGCTTAGGGCCACGGCCAAAACTCATAAAGTAACTGTGTTCAAGAATCAACATACTACACTAGGAGAATCAATAATACTATCTGAATTCTGAGTTCCTATGGATGCCAATCATTATGAAATTCAAGGGATAAAGGGAGATGCCAAAACTGTTCAGAAACAAAAAGCTACAAGCCCCGCTCATCTAATAAGAATCTGAGCTTCATTTAAAACTCTAAAATATTATTACTTCTTAATTTCTGTTAGAACCTATTTTATTCATCTAGTTGCTTGAGGACAAGCAACAGTTTAAGTTTGGTGTTGTGATGAGCCGATATTTTATACGCTTTTTGGGGGTAATTTCATGTAGATTTTAG
>NC_029775.3:70855792-70856280 GCF_000817695.3 Arachis duranensis
GGTCGATCCCACGGAGATTGTTAGTATGAAGTAAGCTATGGTCATCTTGTAAATCTTAGTCAGGCAAACTCAAATGGATATAATGATAGACGCATAAAACACAAAGATAAAGATAGAGGTACTTATGTAATTCATTGGTAGGAACTTCAGATAAGCGCATGAAGATGCCTTCCCTTCCGTCTCTCTGCTTTCCTACTGTCTTCATCCAATCCTTCTTACTCCTTTCCATGGCAAGCTTATGCAAGGGTTTCACCGTTGTCAGTGGCTACCTCCCATCCTCTCAGTGAAAATGTTCCTATGTTCTGTCACAGCATCGCTAATCATCTGTCGGTTCTCGGTCAGGCCGGAATAGAATCCAGTGATTCTTTTGCGTCTGTCACTAACGCCCCGCCTGCTAGGAGTTTGAAGCACGTCACAGTCATTCAATCATTGAATCCTACTTAGAATACCACAGACAAGGTTAGACCTTCCGGATTCTCTTGAATGCC
>NC_029775.3:70858583-70858999 GCF_000817695.3 Arachis duranensis
TCACACTTTGATCATGGTTCTTGGTGATCCATGCATTGGCATAGAACTCTTAAACCATCAAGATTCCGACTTGTTGAATGGAGTTGGTAAAAACTTCCCAACCTCTTCTTCGGATCTCATGTCGGATCTCCGGATATTCACTCTTTTTGAGTGAAAAAGGGACCTCGGGGATCACCTTCTTCAAGGCCACAACTTCATAGAAGTGGTCTTGATGCACCATTTAGATGAATCTCTCCATCTCCCATGACTCGGAGGTGGAAGCTTTTGCCTTCCCTTTCCTCTTTCTAGATGTTTCTCCAGCCTTGGATGCCATAAATGGTTATGGAAAAATAAAAAGCAATGCTTTTACCACACCAAACTTAAAAGTTTGCTCGTCCTCGAGCAAAAGAAGAAAGAAGAGAGTAGAAGAAGAAGAA
>NC_029775.3:70861914-70863129 GCF_000817695.3 Arachis duranensis
TCAGCTAAAAACTGATGAGGATCTTCCAATGGAAGTCCATGGAACTTGCAATTCTGTTGCATTAGAGAAACTAATTGAGGCTTAAGCTCAAAGTTGTTTGCTCCAATGGCAGGGATAGAGATGCTTTTCCCATAGAAGTCGGGAGTAGGTGCAGTGAAGTCACCCAGCACCTTCCTTGCATTGTTGGCATTGTTGTTGTTTTCGGCTGCCATAGGTTCTTCTTCTTTGAAGAATTTGGTCAGGTCCTCTATAGAGAGTTGTGCTTTGGCTTCTCTTAGCTTTCTCTTCAAGGTCCTTTCAGGTTCAGGATCAGCCTCAACAAGAATGTTTTTGTCTTTGCTCCTGCACATAAGAAAGAGAAGAGAACAAGAAAATGTGGAATCCTCTATGTCACAGTTTAGAGATTCCTTTAGGTGTCAGAGAAAAAGAAAAGTAGAAGACAGAAGTAGAAAATTCGAACTTATCAAAGGAGATGGAGTTCGAATTTTGCATTAAGGGATAGTGTTAGTCCATAAATAGAAGGATATGAGAAGAAGGGAAGTGATTAAGTAAAAAAAAATTTTGAAAACATTTTTTGAAAAACATTACTTAATTTTCGAAAATGAAAGTGGGAAAGAAATAAAGTGATTTTTGAAAAAGATTTTGAAATTAGAAATCAAAAAGATTTGATTGAAAACTATTTTGAAAAAGATGTGGTTAAGAAGAAATGATTGGTTTTAAAAAATGTGATTGAGAAGATATGATTTGAAAAACATTTTAAAAAAATTTGATTTTGAAAATTAAAAACTTGACTAACGAGAAAAGATATGATTCAAACATTAAACCTTTCTCAACAGAAAAGGCAACATACTTGAAATGTTGAATCAAATCATTAATTGATAGTAAGTATCTTTGAAAATGGAAAGAAATTAATTTTGAAAACATATGATTGAAAAGATATGATTTGAAAAAGATTTGATTTTGAAAAACTTTGAAAACTTGAAAAAAAATTTGCATTGAAAACAGAATTTTTCCTCTTGTGCCATCCAGGCGTTAAACGCCCAGAATGGTGCACATTCTGGCGTTTAACGCCCAAAACTATACCCTTTTGGGCGTTAAACGCCCAACCAGGTACCCTGGCTGGCGTTTAAACGCCAGTCTATCTTCCTTACTGGGCGTTTTGAACGCCCAGCTTTTTCTGTGCAATTCCTCTGCAGAATGTTCTGAACCTTTAAC
>NC_029775.3:70863354-70864357 GCF_000817695.3 Arachis duranensis
GAATTCAAAGATCAGAGCAAGAAATCATCAAGAATTACTTGAAGATCCTTAAGACACATGAATGAATGTATGCAATTGACACCAAACTTAAAATGAAACACTAGACTCAAAAATATTTTTTGGATTTTATGATTTTGTAAATTTTTTTGTGCTTTTTTTTCGAAAATAAAGTGGAAAAAGGTATCAAAATTCTTTAATGAGAATTCCAGGAATCATGCAATGTTAGTCTAAAGCTTCAGTCTAAAGGATTTAGACATGGTCAGCCAAGCTTCAGCAGAACATTGCATTAGTGATGATAAGTTGAAACCTCGGTCCAATGAGATTAGACATGGCTTTTCAGCCAGCCAGATTTCAACAAATCATCATGAAACTCTAGAACTCATCTTCAAGAATTTCAAAAAAATAAATAAATAAAAAAATAAATACCTAATCTAAGCAACAAGATGAACCGTCAGTTGTCCAAACTGAACAATCCCCGGCAACGGCGCCAAAAACTTGGTGCTGTTGCCAGATTTTGGCACTGATGTTACCGGACCAAAAGCTTGCTCAAAACTTGAACAATCCCCATCAACGGCGCCAAAAACTTGGTGCGTGAAATTGTGAACAATACTTTTCACAACTCTCATAATCCCCGGTCATGAACCCCAAAAACTTGGTGTTCAATACCATGGCATTAACACAACTTCGCACAACTAACCAGCAAGTGCACTGGGTGGTCCAAGTAATAAACCTTACGCGAGTAAGGGTCGATCACACGGAGATTGTTAGTATGAAGCAAGCTATGGTCATCTTGTAAATCTTAGTCAGGCAAACTCAAATGGATATAGTGATAGACGCATAAAACACAAAGATAAAGATAGAGGTACTTATGTAATTCATTGGTAGGAACTTCAGATAAGCGCATGAAGATGCCTTCCCTTCCGTCTCTCGGCTTTCCTACTGTCTTCATCCAATCCTTCTTACTCCTTTCCATGGCAAGCTTAAGCAAGGGTTTCACCGTTGT
>NC_029775.3:70864989-70883235 GCF_000817695.3 Arachis duranensis
GGAGTTAAACGCCAGCTTTTATGCCAGTTTGGGCGTTTAACTCCCATTTTGGTGCCAGTTCCAGCGTTTAACGCTGGGATTACGCCAGGTGACTTTGAACGCCGGTTTGGGCCATCAAATCTTTGAACTTGGTGTTCAACGCCAAGTTACGTCGTCTATCTTCGCGCAAAGTATGAACTATTATATATTTCTGGAAAGCCCTGGATGTCTACTTTCCAACGCCGTTGAGAGCGCGCCAATTGGGCTTCTGTAGCTCCAGAAAATCCACTTCGAGTGCAGGGAGGTCAGAATCCAACAGCATCTGCAGTCCTTTTTAGTCTCTGAATCAAATTTTTGCTCAGGTCCCTCAATTTCAGCCAGAAAATACCTGAAATCACAGAAAAACACACAATCTCATAGTGAAGTCCAGAAAAGTGAATTTTAACTAAAAACTAATAAAAATATACTAAAAACTAACTAGATCATACTAAAAACATACTAAAAACAATGCCAAAAAGCGTACAAATTATCCGCTCATCACTCATCTAATAAGAATTTGAGCTCCACTTAAAAAACTGTAAAATATTATTACTTCTTAATTTCTGTTAAAACCTATTTTATTTATCTAGTTGCTTGAGGACAAGCAACAGTTTAAGTTTGGTGTTGTGATGAGCGGATATTTTATACGCTTTTTGGGGGTAATTTCATGAAGATTTTAGTATGTTTTAATTAGTTTTTAGTAGAATATTATTAGTTTTTAGGCAAGAATCATATTTCTGGGCTTTACTATGAGTTTGTGTGTTTTTCTATGATTTCAGGTAATTTCTGGCTGAAATTGAGGGAGCTGAGCAAAAATCTGAGTTAGGCTGAAAAAGGACTGCTGATGCTGTTGGATCCTGACCTCCCTACACTCGGAATGGATTTTTTGGAGCTAAAAGAGTCCAGTTGGCGCGCTCTCAACGGCGTTGGAAAGTAGACATCCAGGGCTTTCCATCAATATATAATAGTCTATACTTTGCGCGAAGATAGACGACGTAACTTGACGTTGAACGCCAAGTACATGCTGCTGTCTGGAGTTAAAGGCCAGAAACACGTCATGATCCGGAGTTGAACGCCCAAAACACGTTATAACTTGGAGTTTAACTCCAAGTAAAGCCTCAACACGTGGATAGCTTTAGTCTCAGCCCCAGCACACACCAAGTGGGCCCCAAAAGTGGATTACTACACCAATTTTCTTAGTTTACTCATATTCTATAAACCTAGGTTACTAGTTTACTATTTAAACAACTTTTAGACACTTATCTTGTACCTCATGACATTTTCAGATCTGAATTACATACTTTTTGGCAGCATGAGTCTCTAAACTCCATTGTTGGGGGTGAGGAGCTCTGCAGTGTCTCGATGAATTAATGTAATTGTTTTTATTTCTCCACTCAATTGTTTGTGTGCTCCTATCTAAGATGTTCATTCGCGCTTAATTATAGAGAAGGTGATGATCCGTGACACTCATCACCTTTCTCAACTCATGAACGCGTGCCTGACAAACACCTCTGTTCTACATCAGATTGAATGAGCTTCTCTTAGATTCTTTAATCAGAATCTTCGTGGTATAAGCTAGAATTGATGGCGGCTATTCTTGAGGATCCAAAAAGTCTAAACCTTGTCTGAGTATTACGAGTAGGATTCAAGGATTGAATGGCTGTGACGAGCTTCAAACTCGCGATTGCTAGGCGTGGTGACAAACGTAAAAGGATCAATGGATCCTATTCCAACATGATCGAGAACCGACAGCTGATTAGCCGTGCTGTGATAGAGCATCTGGAATGTTTTTACTGAGAGGATGGGAAGTAGCCACTGACAATGGTGACACCCTACATACAGCTTGCCGTAGACGTGCTTTACAAACAATTGAGTTGAATATTACATTGCAGAAATTCAGAGGACAAAGCATCTCCAAAACTCCAACATATTTCCCATTACTGCACAACAAGTAACGATTTTATTCTCTTTTATTTTTCCAATCTAATAATTCCAACTGATAATTTTGATTGACATCCTGACTAAGAATAATAAAATAAATATAGCTTGCTTCAAACCAACAATCTCCGTGGGATTCGACCCTTACTCACGTAAGGTATTACTTGGACGACCCAGTGCACTTGCTGGTTAGTTGTGCGGATTGCAAAAAGTGTTATTGCAATTCCGTGCACCAAATCTCTCCATCTCCCATGACTCGGAGGTGGAAGCTTTTGCCTTCCCTTTCCTCTTTCTAGAGGTTTCTCCGGCCTTGGATGCCATAAATGGTTATGGAAAAACAAAAAGCAATGCTTTTACCACACCAAACTGGTTATGGAAAAACAAAAAGCAATGCTTTTACCACACCAAACTTAAAAGGTTTGCTCGTCCTCGAGCAAAAGAAGAAAGAAGAGATTAGAAGAAGAAGAAATGAAGGAGATGGAGATGGCTTTGTGGTTCGGCCAAAGGGGGAGAAGTAGTGTTTAGGTTGTGTGAAGATGAAGGGGTGAAGATGGGTTTATATAGGAGTGGAGAGAGGGGTAGGGTTCGGCTATGGGAGGGTGGGTTTGGGAGGGAAAGTGGTTTGAATTTGAATGGTGAGGTAGGTGGGGTTTTATGAAGGATGGATGTAAGTGGTGAAGAGAAAGATGAGATTTGATAGGTGAAGGGTTTTTGGGGAAGAGGTGTTGAGGTGATTGGTGAAGAAGAAGAGAGGGAGTGGTGGGGTAGGTGGGGATCCTACGGGGTCCACAGATCCTGAGGTGTCAAGAAAAATTCATCCCTGCACCAAGTGGCGAGCAAAAATGCCCTTTGTGCCAATTCTGGCGTTAAACGCCGGGCTAGTGCCCATTTCTGGCGTTTAACGCCAACTTCTTGCCCTTTTCTGGCGTTTAACGCCAATCTGGTGCCTCTTTCTGGCGTTAAACGCCCAGAATGGTGCCAGACTGGGCTGGTGCCCCTTTCTGGCGTTAAACGCCCAGAATGGTGCCAGATTGGGCGTTAAACGCCCATTTGCTGCCCTTACTGGCATTTAAACGCCAGCAAGGTCTTCCTCCAGAGTGTGCTATTTTTCTTTCTGTTTTTCATTCTTTTTTTGCTTTTTCAATTGATTTTGTGACTTCCCATGATCATCAACCTACAGAAAACATAAAATAACAAAGGAAAAATAGATAAAATATAACATTGGGTTGCCTCCCAACAAGCGCTTCTTTAATGTCAGTAGCTTGACAGTGGGCTCTCATGGAGCCTCACATATGCTCAGAGAAATGTTGGAACCTCCCAACACCAAACTTAGAGTTTGAATGTGGGGGTTCAACACCAAACTTAGAAGTTGGTTGTGGCCTCCCAACACCAAACTTAGAGTTTGACTGTGGGGGCTCTGTTTGGCTCTATTTTGAGAGAAGCTCTTCATGCTTCCAATCCATGGTTACAGAGGGATATCCTTGAGCCTTAAACACAAGGGATTCTTCATTCACTTGAATGATCAATTCTCCTCTGTCAACATCAATCACAGCCTTTGTTGTGGCTATGAAGGGTCTGCCAAGGATGTTGGATTCATCCATGCACTTCCCAGTCTCTAGGACTATGAAATCAGCAGGGATGTAATGGTCTTCAACTTTTACCAGAACATCCTCTACAAGTCCATAAGCTTGTTTTCTTGAATTGTCTGCCATCTCTAGTGAGATTTTTGCAGCTTGCACCCCAAAGATTCCTAGCTTCTCCATTACAGAGAGAGGCATGAGGTTTATGCTTGACCCTAGGTCACACAGAGCCCTCTTGAAGGTCATGGTGCCTACTGTACAAGGTATTGAGAACTTCACAGGGTCCTGTCTCTTTTGAGGTAATTTCTGCCTAGACAAGTCATCCAGTTCTTTGGTGAGCAAAGGGGGTTCATCCTCCCAAGGCTCATTACCAAATAACTTGTCATTTAGCTTCTTGATTGCTCCAAGGTATTTAGCAACTTGCTCTTCGGTGACATACTCATCCTCTTCAGAGGAAGAATACTCATCAGAGCTCATGAATGGCAGAAGTAAGTCCAATGGAATCTCTATGGTCTCATTATGAGCCTCAGATTCCCATGGTTCCTCATTAGGGAACTCATTGGAGGCCAGTGGACGTCCATTGAGGTCTTCCTCAGTGGCGTTCAATACCTCTCCCTCCTCTCTAAATTCGGCCATGTTGATGGCCTTGCACTCTCCTTTTGGATTTTCTTCTGTATTGCTTGGAAGAGTACTAGGAGGGAGTTCAGTAATTTTCTTACTTAGCTGCCCCACTTGTGCCTCCAAATTTCTAATGGAGGACCTTGTTTCAGTCATGAAACTTTGAGTGGTTTTGATTAGATCTTCTGCTTAGAATTCTCTGTCTGTTGCTGAGAAGATGATGGAAAAGGCTTGCCATTGCTAAACCTGTTTCTTCCACCATTATTGTTGTTGAAACCTTATTGGGGTCTCTGTTGATCCTTCAATGAGAGATTTGGATGATTTCTCTATGAAGAATTATAGGTGTTTCCATAGGGTTTTCCCATGTAATTCACCTCTTCCATTGAAGGGTTCTCAGGATCATAAGCTTCTTCTTCAGATGAAGCGTCCTTAGTACTGCCTGGTGCATCTTACATTCCAGACAGACTTTGAGAAATCAAATTGACTTGCTGAGTCAATATATTGTTCTGAGCCAATATGGCATTCAGAGTATCAATCTCAAGAACTCCTTTCTTCTGATTTGTCCCATTGTTCACAGGATTCCTTTCAGAAGTGTACATGAATTGGTTATTTACAACGATTTCAATTTGTTCTTGAGCTTCTGCAGGCGTCTTCTTCAGATGAAGAGATCCTCCAGCAGAGCTATCCAATGACATCTTGGACAGTTCAGACAGACCATCATAGAAAATACATATGATGCTCCATTCAGAAAGCATGTTAGAGGGACACTTTCTGATTAATTGTTTGTATCTTTCCCAAGCTTCATAGAGGGATTCTCCTTCCTTCTGTCTGAAGGTTTGGACTTCCACTCTAAGCTTACTCAATTTTTGAGGTGGAAAGAACTTTGCGAAGAAGGCATTGACTAGCTTTTCCCAAGAGTTCAGGCTTTCTTTAGGTTGTGAGTCCAACCATGTCCTAGCTCTGTCTCTTACAGCAAAAGGGAATAGCATAAGTCTGTAAACCTCAGGGTCAACCCCATTAGTCTTGACAGTGTCACAGATTTGCAAGAACTCAGCTAAAAACTGATGAGGATCTTCCAATGGAAGTCCATGGAACTTGCAATCCTGTTGCATTAGAGAAACTAATTGAGGCTTAAGCTCAAAGTTGTTTGCTCCAATGGCAGGGATAGAGATGCTTCTCCCATAGAAGTCGGGAGTAGGTGCAGTAAAGTCACCCAGCACCTTCCTTGCATTGTTGGCATTGTTGTTGTTTTCGGCTGCCATGGGTTCTTCTTGTTTGAAGATTTCTGTTAGGTCCTCTACAGAGAGTTGTGCCTTAGCTTCTCTTAGCTTTAGCTTCAAGGTCGTTTCAGGTTCAGGGTCAGCCTCAACAAGAATGCTTTTGTCTTTGCTCCTGCTCATATGAAAGAGAAGAGAACAAGAAAATATGGAATCCTCTATGTCACAGTATAGAGATTCCTTGAGGTGTCAGAGGAAACGAAAAATAGAAGGAAGAGGTAGAAAATTTGAACTTATCAAGGAAGATGGAGTTCGAATTGTGCACTAAGGAATAGTGTTAGTCCATAAATAGAAGGATGTGGGAAGAGGGGAAGAAATTTTCAAAATTTAAGTAAACGATTTAAAAACATTTTGAAAAACACTAATTGATTTTCGGAAACCAAGGGTGGAAAAGAAATCAAGTGATTTTTGAAAAAGATTTTGAAATTAGAAATAAAAAAGATATCATTGAAAATTATTTTGAAAAAAATGTGATTAAAATATATGATTTGAAAAGTTATGGTTTTAAAAAGATGTGATTGAGAAGATATGATTTGAAAAATAATTTAAAAAGATTTGATTTTAAAAATTAATAACTTGGCTAACAAGAAAAGATATGATTCAAACATTAAACTTTTCTCAACAGAAAAGGCAACATACTTGAAATGTTGAATCAAATCATTAATTGATAGCAAGTATTTTTGAAAATGGGAAGAAATTGATTTTGAAAAAGATTTGATTGAAAAGATTTGATTTGAAAAAGATTTGATTTTGAAAAATGTTGAAAACTTGAAAAAAAAATTGAATTAAAAACAGAATCTTCCCTCTTGTGCCATCCTGGCGTTAAACGCCCAGAATAGTGCACATTCTGGCGTTTAATGCCCAAAGCACTACCCTTTTGGGCGTTAAACGCCCAGCCAGGCACCCTGGCTGGCATTTAAATGCCATTTTGTCTTCCTCACTGGGCGTTTTGAACGCCCAGCTTTTTCTGTGTAATTCCTCTGCTGTATGTTCTGAGTCTTCAATTCTCTGTATTATTGACTTGAAAGGACAAAAATATTTTTGGATTTTTAATGATGAAGAATAATCAAGATGCAACTAAAATCAAATAACAATGCATGCAAGACCACCAAACTTAAAATGAGACTCTAGACTCAACAAGAAACATAAAATATTTTTGGTTTTTATGATTTTGTAATTTTTTTTGGATTTTTCGAAAATTAAGTGAAAAAAGAAAATAAAGATATCAAAATTCTTAATGAGAATTCCAGGAATCATGCAATGTTAGTCTAAAGCTTCAGTCTAAAGGAATTAGACATGGCTAGCCAAGCTTCAGCAGGACATTGCATTCAAGAGCTAAATTGATGAGAATCAATCAGCTTTGGTGATGATAAGAACATCACCTCGAAACACTAGAATTCATTCTTAAGAACTCTGAAGAAAAATACCTAATCTAAGCAATAAGATGAACCGGCAATTGTCCAAACTCAACAATCCCCAGCAACGGCGCCAAAAACTTGGTGCACGAAATTGTGATCATCAATGGCGCCATCAACATGGTACGCTCAATTGTAATCTCAACTCTTTATCACAACATCGCACAACTAACCAGCAAGTGCGCTGGGTCATCCAAGTAATAAACCTTACGCGAGTAAGGGTCGATCCCACGGAGATTATTGGTATGAAGCAAGCTATGGTCACCTTGTAAATCTTAGTCAGGCAAACTCAAATGGTTATGGATGATGTATGAATAAAACATAAAGATAAAGATAGAGATACTTTTGTAATTCATTGGTGAGAATTTCAGATAAGCGTATGGAGATGCTTTGTCCCTTCCGTCTCTGCTTTCCTACTGTCTTCATCCAATCCTTCTTACTCCTTTCCATGGCAAGCTGTATGTAGGGTTTCACCGTTGTCAGTGGCTACCTCCCATCCTCTCAGTGAAAATGTTCAACGCACCCTGTCACGGCACGGCTATTCAGCTATCGGTTCTCGATCATGTCGGAATAGAATCCAGTAATTCTTTTACGTCTGTCACTAACGCCCCACAATCGCGAGTTTGAAGCTCGTCACAGTCATTCAATCATTGAATCCTACTCAGAATACCACAGACAAGGTTTAGACCTTCCGGATTCTCTTGAATGCCGCCATCAATTCTAGCTTATACCATGAAGATTCCGATTAAGGGATCCAATAGATAAACATTCAAGCCTTGTTTGCTTGTAGACCAGAAGTGGTTGTCAGGCACTCATTCATAAGTGAGAATGATGATGAGTGTCACATAATCATCACATTCATCATGTTCTTGGGTGCAAATGAATATCTTAGAACAAGAATAAGCTGAATTGAATAGAAGAACAATAGTAATTGCATTAATACTCGAGGTACAGTAGAGCTCCACACCTTAATCTATGGTGTGTAGAAACTCCACCATTGAAAATACATAAGTGATAGTAGTGATCATTGGCTTCGGCCCCAGAGAGGGAACCAGAAGAACCAAGATGAGAATACAATAGTAAAAGGTCCTATTTGTAGAGAACTAGTAGCCTAGGGTTTACAGAGATGAGTAAATGACATAAAAATCAACTTCTGGGCCCACTTCATATGTGCTTGGGCTGAGCATTGAAGCATTTTCGTGTAAAGACTTCTCTTGGAGTTAAACGCCAGCTTTTGTGCTAGTTTGGGCGTTTAACTCCCATTCTTGTGCCAGTTCCGGCGTTTAACGCCGGGCAGTTTTGAGCTGATTTGAGACGCCGGTTTGGGCCATCAAAGCTCGAGCAAAGTATGGACTATTATATATTGCTGGAAAGCCCAGGATGTCTACGTTTCAATGCCGTTGAGAGCACGCCAATTGGGCTTCTGTAGCTCCAGAAAATCCACTTCGAGTGCAGGAAGGTCAGAATCCAACAGCATCTGCAGTCCTTTTCAGCCTCTAAATCAGATTTTTGCTCAAGTCCCTCAATTTCAGCCAGAAAATACCTAAAATCACAGAAAAACACACAAACTCGTAGTAACGTCCAGAAAAGTGAATTTTAACTAAAAACTAGTAGAAATATACTAAAAATTAACTAAAACATACTAAAAACATATTAAAAACAATGCCAAAAAGCGTACAAATTATCCGCTCATCAAAAGCTTCAATGCTCAGCCCAAGCACACACCAAGTGGGCCTCAGAAGTGGTTTTCTGCATCATTTACTTATTTCTATAAACCCTAGGTTACTAGTTCTCTATAAATAGACCTTTTACTATTGTAATCTCATCTTTTTTACCATTGTTCACGTTTTAGGAGGCTGGCTATTCGGCCATGCCTACCCTATTTTCACTTATGTATTTTCAATGGTGGAGTTTCTACACACCATAGATTAAGGTGTGGAGCTCTGCTATTCCAAATGAATTAATGCAATTACTACTGTTTTCTATTCAATTCAAGCTTATTCTTGTTCTAAGATATTCACTCGTACTTCAACCTGATGGATGTGATGATCCGTGACACTCATCATTATCCTCCCCTATGAACGTATGCCTCACAACCACCTCCGTTCTATCTTCGAGAGCTTGAGTGTGTATCTTTTGGCCTCCTACTTCACGACACATGGTTGCCTCTCCTGACAACAGAGCTTCCATTCCGTGCGATCAGAGTCTTCGTGGTATAAGCTAGAATCACATGGGTAGCATTCTTGTGATCCGAAAAGTCTAAACCTTATCTGGGGTATTCTGAGTAGGATCTGGGATGGGATGACTGTGACGAGCTTCAAACTCGCGAGCGTTGGGCGTAGTGACACTGTGAAAAAGGATCAATAGATCTTATTTCGACACGATCGAGAACCGATAGATGATTAGCCATGCGGGAAACCGTAGAGGACCATTTTCACTGAGAGGATGGATGGTAGCCATTGACAACGGTGATCCACATACATACAGCTTGCCATGGAAAGGAGTATGAATGATTAGATGAAGGCAATAGGAAAGCAGAGGATCAGAGGGAACAAAGCATCTTTATACGCTTATCTGAAATTCTCACCAATGAACTACATAAGTATTTCTATCCTATTTTATGTTCTATTTCGTTCTTCAATTACCAAATCCCCATAACCATTTGAATCTGCCTGACTGAGATTTACAAGATGACCATAGCTTGCTTCAAGCCGACAATCTCCGTGGGATCGACCCTTACTCACGTAAGGTATTACTTGGACGACCCAGTGCACTTGCTAGTTAGATGCACAAAGTTGTGTATAACAATTTCATGTACCAGGCGTTCAATGCCCAAAGAGCTAACAGTGTTGGCGTTGAATGCCAGTAAAAGCACAACCTCTAAGTGCTCAATTCCCACTCAAGAAACCTCTATCCAAGAACTAAAGGAAGCCAAGGCTCACATAGAGACCATAGAGGTTCCTTTGCATACACTTCTGTAATACATGAGTTCTGATGAATACGTATCCTCTGATGAGGATGAAGACTCTAGAAAAGAGCAAGCTGCTCAGTACCTAAGAGCTCTCATTAAGCTAAATGCCAAGCTATTTGGTACAAAGCCTTTGGAGGAAGAACCTCTATTGCTTTCCAAAGAACTCAATGCATTGGTTCAGCAGAAGCTACCTCAGAAGCTTCCAGATTCTAGACGCTTTCTGATCCCTTGTTCCATAAGCACCATGATCTTTGAAAAGGCTCTGTGTGACCTAGGGTCAAGTATAAACCTTATGCGACTCTCATGAGAAGATGGGATTTTTTGTGGTGCAGGCTGCAAACATCTCACTAGAGATGACAGACAAGACAATGAAGAATCCATATGTCTTAGTAGAGGATGTCTTGGTAAAGGTTGAAGACCACTATGGCCACAATCGGACTTCTATCGGTAAAGAAATTCACAAATATAATCCCGTTGTAAGTATAGTTTCTAAACCAACAAAAATCCTTTCGTACAAAAGATTGTATGTCACAAGTAACAAAACCCAATAAAAATAATTAACCGAAGTATTCAAACCTCAGGTCATCTTCTCAAGTAATTGCAGGGAGATGTGTTTTATTATTGGTTATGGAAAAAGATATATTTTTGGGTTTTTAAAATAAGGAACAAGTAATGTAAAATAACAAGTCGTTAAAATAATAACTAATAAAGCTCTTGGCAAGGTATGAGAACTGGAAGTCCTATCCCAGTTATCCTTATCAATTGTGATGAGAATTGAATTTTTCTCCCACTAAGTCAACCTCTAACTATGAAGGTAAGTCAAGTGGATGAATTAATTTTGATTCCTCAGGTCCTAGTCTTTCCTTGGGAAAGGCTAGAGTTATTGGAACTCAAATTAATTCTTGAAGAATTCCAATTTTCAATCAACAATGAGTTTGATAACTCAAGTGTCTCCAATTACTCAACCAAAGCCAAAAGGGAAAAATCTAAATTATTTATATAAATAAAAGAAAGCAATCATAATTCTGAAATACCTCAAATTATATTAAATGAAGATATCAATTCTAACATAGAAAAGTTCATAAATTAAATTGGGAGAATAAATAAAAAAATATTAAACCTAGAATTTGAGAAGAAGAAATCCTAAATCCTTTAAGAGGAATCCTAATCCTAAAACCTAAGAGAGAGGAGAGAACCTCTCTCTCTAAAAACTACATCTAAATTATGAAAAGTGAATTATTAGTGGTCCCCCTTCACTCCTCCACTTTGCAGCCTTTAATCTATGTTTTCTAGGCTTAAAAATGGGCTGGAAATAGCCCGGAAATCGCTGGGGACGAAATTTGCCACGTACAGGTCGCGGCTCATGCGCGCGTGCGTACGCACCGATGGGCTTTTCACCAATGTACGCATGCGCGTCCTTAAACTCCAGATCAACTATGGCAAATTATATATTGTTACGAAGCCCCGGACATTAGCTTTCCAACGCATCTAAAACCACATCATTTGGACCTTTGTAGCTCAAGTTATGATCAATTTAGTACCAGGAGGTCAGGCTGGACAGCTTTAGCAGTTTCTTCAATTTCTTGTATTCCTTCCACCTTTGCATGCTTCCTTTCCATCTTCTAAGCCATTTCTGCCCTGTAATCTCTGAAATCACTTAACACACATATCACGACATCGAATGGTAATAAGAAAGGATTAAACATAGCGGAATTAAGACCAAAGAAGCAAGTTTTCAATCATATAACAAATTCTGGGAAGGAATTGTAAAACCATGCAAATAATATGAATAAGTGTGCAAAGGCTTGATAAAAACCACTCAGTTGAGCACAAGATAAACCATGAAATAGTGGCTTATCAACCTCCCCACACTTAAACATTAGCATGTCCTCATGCTAAGCTCAAGAGAAGCTATAAGAGTGAAGGCAGAATGATGGGATGTATGAAATGCAACCTATTTATATGAATGCAGCTAAATGCAAAATATTTTTACCTACTTGGTTAAAAGTAAACAAATTCTCTAAGACAAACATAAATTGGATTTCACTAATTCAAATCATAAAAAGGAAGTACAAATAACTTGCAAGAAGAAGATAGCTCATGAAAGCCGGGAACAAAGAATCGAGCATCGAACCCTAATCGGAAGTGTATGCACTCTAATTGCTCAGGTGTTTAAGGTTCAATTCTCTCAATTCTCTACTAATCTTGCTTTCTAAGGCTTGCTCTTCATCTAACAATCAACAAAAATTTAATGCACCAATACACAAATCAAGAGGTCTTTTAAGGGTTGTAATGGGGTTAGGGTCAAGGTATGATTGTATTTGGTCAAATGGACTAAAATCTGAATCCTTAATTAACCTAAACTTCCCACCTAACTTAAGATAATCCATTTAATTAAAATGCAGAATCTAACTTCCCATTAACTGTGTTTTTCACACATTCATGCATCCTAAATTTGAGTACAATACATATGCATTGATACCAACACTTACTTAGGGGCATTTTGTCCCCTTTTATTATTTGCTTTTTTTCTTTTCTTTTTCACTTTTTTCTTTTCATTTTTTTCTATTATTATATTTTTTTCTTTTCTCTTGCTTTTCTCAATGCATACGATTAAAGTATTGAATGCAATAATATGTGTTCAACTATTATTTTGCACATTTTCACAAAAATATACAACACCCAACTACTCAAACCAAATATTTTCAAGCCCAACTTCCCCACACTTAAATCATGAGCACTTTTACTAGTCTAAGCTAACCAAGGATTTAAATTAAGGACATTATTGTTTTCTGCTTAGAGTTAGTAATGAGCTAAAGTATAAAACAAATGGGTAAAATAGGCTCAAATTGGTTTGCAAAGGATAATGAAAGGGTAAGGCCATATGGGTATGTAAGCTTAGTGAAACAAAGGCCTCAATCATATAAGTGCATGCATACATCAAACAATGGAAATATAGAATTAAGTAAGACAAAGATCACAATTTTAGAGAGAAAAACACACAAAAATAAAATATATTGGTTGATAAAATGTAACCAATCAAATAGGCTCAAAATCTCTCTGTTTTTGTGTGTTCGAGCTCTAAATCATGTTCAAATATAATATTTCTTCAAACAAGTTTTAATAAAAGTTTAATTCAAATTAGTGAAATGCTATAGAGAGTTTTCTTGAAAAAGAAAATATTACTTCAACCAAGTGGTAAAATATGCAAAAAATCAAACAAACATGCAAATTCAATAGATAATTTAAACATTGATGTTGAGACAGGATGGTACTAATCCACGGAGATCGGTATCGACCTCCCCACACTTAAAGGTTGCACCGTCCTCGGTGCATGCAAAGCTATGCAGGTGGGCGGGGGTTGTGGTTCCTCAGCTAGTGCTCCTGTCGTTCCGCTCTTCACCGGTGGCTTGTTAGAGGCTTTCTCTTTACCTTTTTTTGGTGGCCATCCTAAAAAAGGGAGAAAGAAAATGGACATGTAATTCAAATAGCTGGAACCGGGAGGAGGAAGATTCAAGTGATAATCAATGCCAAGGTAAGGGATAATGTCTTAAATACATGGTCGCGACTACATGCAATTAGGACATCAATAGAAATATAGCAAGGCATATTAAAGCAATTAGATGCAAGATGTGTAAAAGCATGCAGGCAAAGGCATGAGAAGCATAGGTCAAACATCAATTATTAAAATAAGCTGGATTAAAGAGCACTTGTATGATGACAATTGTGAATGATAATCTCAAATACAGGTGGATTACAAGTATTGTGAGTTAAAAGCGGAATGAAAGTAATAAATCAAAATATATATGAGAGCCAAATTTAAAATATCAGTTGTCAAACCAATCCTTATAATATCCACAAGCTCAATTACAATAAAGTAAAATCCAAATAAAGCTCCAACACCAACATAAAAAATGCATGAAAATAAAAAAGAAAGAAGAAAGAAGAAAGAATTAGGATTGAGAGAGAAGTAGGATATGGTGGGAGAAAGAAAGGAAAACTAGGTGGCGCGCTGGATGAGTAATGCGGCGCAACCGACGCGGACGCGCACAGTGCGTGGACGCGTGGTTCGCTAAAAAGGGAAGCGGCGCCGACGCAGCATGGGCGCCGACGTGCGACAGTGATTGTGCCTCTAGTGCGAATCTAGCTTCAGGCCAGCACAACTTTTGGCCAAAATAGGGTGTTACGCCGATTTTCCCAACCACACGGACACGCCAACGGCGCGGACGCGTGGGTTGCCAAAAGCAAAAATGGCGCGCACGCGTACAGCACGTGCACGCGTGGGTTGGATGGTGCCTAAGGCACGTTTCCAGCCCAGCTCCCGCGTGACTCTCTGTTCAAACTCACCAACTTCGCAAGTGCAAGGGACGCGTCCGCGCACAAGGCACTGGCGCGTCCATCTCCCCTCTTTTTTTAAATAAATACAGAATGTAGAATGCAATGCAAATATGAGTGTTATGCATGATTCCAGGTCCAATCAAAACTCAAAAATAGACTAAAATTAAAATTGAAAAAGGAACGATCATACCATAGTGGGTTGTCTCCCACCTAGCACTTTTAGTTAAAGTCCTTAAGTTAGACACTTGATGAGCTTCCTGTTATGGTGGCTTGTGCTTGTATTCATCCAAAAATCTCCACTAATGTTTGGAATTCTAACAGCCTCCGGGGTCCCAAACAAGGCACGTAAAGCCCTTGAGCAGTTCTAAACAGGTTCTCAGGCTTCCGGGGTGTTGAATATCATAACAGATTCCAAGATCCCAAACCTTGCTTTTACACCCGTTTTTGTCTTGATCTGCATTTTTCCAACCGGGTGATGAGCAATCTGAATTCTCACTGCAGTGACCAAACAACTTTCGAGACCCATACAATTGAGCTTGACACCAATCCTTGCACCTCAAATTGAAGTGTGAAACCTCATTGAATCTTGCATACCAGCTATGAGTGCGAGTCAATTCCCTTTTACTCTTAAAGCCGCAAAGAGCTCTAAGCTGGCCATCTGTTTCAAGTAAACCATATTCAAGTGGAAAAGTAAAGATAAAAGCTAAGGATTTTACCCACTTGAAGTTTGTATTGGGCGGTAATGGCCTTGGGATAGGTGTTTCCAGTGGTTTTGCAAGCTCTACTCCCTTATGGTCTTCCACGAATTCCTCCACTTCTTTGCAAACTTCTTCAATTTCAACCATGTCTTGATCAAGGTCTTCGATATCTTCCTCATCACTTGAGCCATAATTGGGAGGTTGAGAAAAGTCTACCTCTGCATCATCTTCGTATTTACTTGGGGAAGATTCTTCTAGCTCAAAGAATTCACTTGCAGTTGCAAGTTCATTACTAAGAGAACTTGACTCATGATTATCATTCTCAAGGAGACTTGCGTCTTGGGTTGTTCTGTCCAGTTCTTCATAAGATACCTACTTCGGATGTTGCGCACTATCCTCCTTAGCATCAATTGTGACGTCCTTGACGGAATTTTCCACAACTCTAGATTCCCATGGAGGTTCAGCGTCTCCTAAGTCTTCAACCAGTACTTCTTCTTCTCGGATAATTTGGGCTTCCTCTAATTGTTCCAGAACAAATTCATGCTCCTTACTATTCACTGGAGTTTCTAGTGTCTCCTTCGTACTACGTTTTTCATTAGATTCTCCACATGAAGCCATGGGGATTCCTTGAGTGCCCGAACGTCTGGACGATAATTGATTTATTGCTTGATCTAGTTGATGAAGGGTTGCATGAAATTGATCTACTAATTCTTCAAAGTGAGCCTGTGATTCTTGAGGTGATGGATATGGACATTGTACATATAGAAGTAGTGGTTCTTGGGAGTGATTGGATTGGAATTGGGGCAGATAAGGATCATACGGTGGTGAATAGTAAAAAGGAGCTTGTGAGTGTGGTAGTTCGAAGCTATGTTGAGAGGATGGTCTATGAGCACAGGGTGGGGCTTGTTGGTAACTACAGGGGGATCCACCATATCTATCAGCTTGGTATGCATTGTAGAATGGCCTTTGTCCATGATATCTTGGAAGGTGTTGTTGCCTAAAGGGTTGATCAGATCCTCTTGGCTCCATCCATCTTTGATTGGTTTGACCGTGATGCATAATCCTATTATAGCTTCCATTCCTTTCAACAAAATTAGAACCAAACTCAAAGCAAGAAGGGTGAGAACTCATAGTAGTTGTTAGAATTAAGAAGGGAAAACAAAAACAAATAAATAAGTAAAAGAAAAATATTTACAATAACCAATAATAAGGCATACGATTGCAATTCCCCAGCAACGGAGCCATTTTGACTATCGGATTTCTATCGGTAAATAAATTCACAAATATAATCGCGTTGCAAGTATGATTTCTAAACCAACAAAAATCCTTTCGTACAAAAGATTATTTGTCACAAGTAACAAAACCCAATAAAAATAATTAATCAAAGTTTTCAAACCTCAGGTTGTCTTCTAAAGGAATTGCAGGGAGGTGTGTTTTATTGTTGGTTATGGAAAAAGATATATTTTTGGGTTTTTAAAATAAGGAACAAGTAATGTAAAATAACAAGTCATTAAAATAATAACTAATAAAGCTCCTGGCAAGGTATGAGAACTGGAAGTCCTATCCCAGTTATCCTTATCAATTGTGATGAGATTTGGATTTTTCTCCCACTAAGTCAACCTCTAACTATGAAGGTAAGTCAAGTGGATGAATTAATTTTGATTCCTCAGGTCCTAGTCTTTCCTTGGGAAAGGCTAGAGTTATTGGAACTCAAATTAATTCTTGAAGAATTCCAATTTTCAATCAACAATGAGTTTGATAACTCAAGTGTCTCCAATTACTCAACCAAAGCCAAAAGGGAAAAATCTAAATTATTTATATAAATAAAGGAAAGCAATCATAATTCGGAAATACACTACAAGAAAACAGGTCTTTTGCCACGCTTTAAAAGCGTGGCGAAAAGCTGAAAAAAGCGTGGCAGTAGCTTTTCGCCACGCTTTTTGAGAAGGGTGGCCTATCAAAGGGTGGCGGTTGCTCTATCGCCACGCTTTTTGCAGCCTATTGCCACGCTTTTTGTTTGCCACGCTTTTTTACAAATTGCCACTTGGAAAAGCGTGGCTGTAGGTGGAGATACGGCCACGCTTTTAAAGCGTGGCTGTAGGTGGAGATACGGCCAATCTTTTAAAATGTGGCTGTAGGTGGAGATACGGCCACGCTTTTAAAGCGTGGCGATAGGTGGATATACGGCCACGCTTTTAAAGCGTGGCGATAGGTGGATATACGGCCACGCTTTTAAAGCGTGGCGATAGGTGGATATACGGCCAATCTTTTAAAGCGTGGCGATAGGTGGATATACGGCCACGCTCCATAGCAAAATATACAGCCACGATTTAAAAGCGTGGCGAAAGCCTTGTTAAATTAAAAAAAAAATTTCTTTTTGTTACTTGATCTTCATTGCTACACAATATAAATTTTCAATCCTTTTTTATTACCAAACCTACAAATATAGTATGCAATTTTTATTACAAGACAAATCAAACAATAATTAGTGAGATATTTACTATAATTGTTTTATACATTAAAAAACTATTACTCAAATACAAAATAAATTTCGAGTTCAAATTCCAAAACTAAAAACCGAAGAAAAATACAGAAACAATACAAGTTAGAACTGCTCATAATATATCAAATTACACTAATAGAGATGATCATCAACCTAAATACTTAGTAAAAGATCAAAATCAACCTAAAACTGCTCCACTTTGTGCATTAAGCGTTCAAGTTATCCATTCCAATACTAGCCTGCAGCAAAATATCAAGAACAAATTGAACCAACAAAAACGATATATATAAAAATATTATAAGAAATAATCTAATTTATGCATGTATTAACAATTCCAAATTAAACCAGGTTCACATTCTACGATAAAATACTGTTAGATTGAACCACAGAAAGCCAGAAATTGAATTGAATGCTCACTGATTGGTAAATGCAAATCTAAAAGTACAATAACACGAAACTAAACTATGCTCAAAATACCAAACTAAATTATTGAACAACTATAAAGCAGATGCGTTATTAGCTCTTTTTTCAAGCGACAAAATTATTTATTTGCAAAACCAATAAAGCAATAAGGTTGATGCAGAATGCTTAAGGTATACCGGTGAGGGAAAAAATCTGCATCCTGTTGAAGAATCCAAGAAAGCAGTGAGATCAACCATGTCTTCAAGTTTGAACTTTATGCCAGTCTCCTCTTCAACCTGTCACAGGCACAACTAAGCTATGAAGAGAATTGGAGAGAGAGAGAGAGAGAGAGAGAGAAGCCTCACGAACTGCAGTGCCAACGAAATCACCCTTGTCATCATCCAACATTCCAGTAGGCAATTCCAAAATAATTCTTCCAGTAGGAACCCTTGCCTGATAAATAAAAAATAATAAGCATAATATGGAAC
>NC_029775.3:70883848-70920761 GCF_000817695.3 Arachis duranensis
ACGAAAAATAAACACACAAGCTATGCACATTAAATAAAATCAGTCAAGTTCAACCAGATCTTAGATCTCCACAGTAGAAGATCAGAATCAGAGTTATCAGCATGCTATATACAGTTAAACATAGCACAATTTCTAGATCTACTAGGTCTCTAACACATGGCACGAAGCAGCAACACTTATTAAACAGCAGCAGTAAATAGCTGTTTCCCAGGTTCAAGCAAGCAGCAAACAGAATCCATAGACTTAACCAGTTCCACAAACTGAAATCATTGCAGTTCATATAACAGTCTAGATTCTCTAATTAACCACCTAATTCAACTAAACCAAATTAGTTGAACTAAACAAGCTAAACAGAATGAGCTAAACCAGATTAATCAAAAAGAAATATTGGTGAGAGCATGATCAATCAATTATTGGTGAGAGCATGGAAACAATAGACTGCAGTATTACACAAACTACACCATAAATTACATATCAGCTACAGTTTTCAAAGAATGCTTGTTCTTTACCTGTGTGTGAGTTGCTATGCCTCTCATCTGAGCTCGACTACCTTGAAGGTTAGCAATCTGCTGCGTAAGCCTTACCAACTGTCGAGCAAGAACTTTAGTTGCAGCCTGAATATTGCACAGGAAAAGAAGAATATATTAGCATGTTTGGCACAATAAATTATCTAAAATTTATTAAGAAATAGAGTAATTAAAATTTATTATTTAGAGTCAAGTTACAAGTGTATTGAATACATTAATATAATTAGGGGTGGTAAAGCTGGATTTTCTCATTGTCAAATAGGGATGACAACTGGAACTAGAGTGGAAAGCATATATAATACAAAATATTTTATTATTAAATCAGAGCAGCAGCAGCACAGCAGACCCAGAAATCAAATAATCATTCAACAAATAATCATCCATAATTGGAATCAATAAATCAACATCACAGTAAAAAATAGCAGCTCTCATTAACACAATAAAAAACACCAGCTGCACAACAGAACCAGAAATCAAATAAATCATCAACAAAAATTCAAAAACAGCAACAAATAATCAACAAAAACCATGAAATCAATAAATCAACAAAAATTCAAAAACAACAGAGCCAGAAATTCAAAAACAGCAGCAGCAGCATAGCAAACCAATTTTTTATCAATAATTTCAACAAAAACACAAAACCCTGTAATCTTATCCATGATTTCACTTCCAGAAACAGAGTTAATCAACTAAGAACAAGCAAGAATGAGGGTATCAATTAATCATCAAGCAGTAAGCCAGTAACAGAGTTAATCAACCAAGAACAAGCCAGTAACTACAAACAAAGCATTTTCAAGAAGCAGTGGCTTAAGAAAGCAGTAAACAAACACACCTGAGTCGCATAAGTCCGCTGAAAAGGGCTCTTCTCTGCATTGAGCTGAAAGAAAAGATTCAAAAGAACACATTATGCTTCAATTTAGAGAAACTTAAAAACACGATTACTTGATTCACTGCTATCTACGATAGCAAATTTTACCCTAACTATTCTGCACAATCCTTTTAACTTGATCACACACACACACACAAACTGTTCAACCTTTATGTAAAAACTATGATCAATACCTACATTCCAGTTGCTAACGAATTCTGAAGTAAAAAATTTTATTCACAGAGACTATGTTCGCCACTTAATTAGCTATAATTAAAGAAGCCTAGCAGGATACTGAAATCCAGTAATCTACCGAGTCTCACGAAAACGACAGAATAAGTTAAAAGGAATCAAGTGAGAGATAAGCGAATTGAGCACGATGAGAGTGAAGCAGAAGTCATTCTCAAACAGGAACTACAGCTTCCTCAGATCAACAAGCACACGCAAATCATCTTTCAAATAACAATCGAAAACGAAGGAAAAACCTAATTATCAAAAGCTAGTAAACGAAAAGGCGATCAAAGAGAGAATTGAAGTGAGGAAGGGTTTATGAAAGAGAGAGAGAGAGTACGGACATTTTTGAACTGAAGGAGGCCATAAGGTCGCCGAGGTAGGAGACAGTGCGATGAGCGGATTCGATGAGCGAAAGACGAAGATGAAGATTAACAAGATGAAGAAGGGTGAAGGGCTAAGGGCGAGTGACGAAGATTAACAGTGCAATGAGCGGTTTCGAGTGACGAAGGCTAAGGGCGAAGGGTGAAGGGCGAAGGGCGAAGGGCGAAGGGCGAAGGGTGAAGGGTGAAGGGTGAAGTGCGAAGGGTGAAGGGTGAAGGGCGAAGGCTAATGGGAGGCGCTCTTCAGGCTTAGGGTTTCGAGTGATTAGGGTTAGTGTCTTTGGGTTGGGGACCGGGTTGGGAGCCAGGTCAGGGGCCGGGTTAGGGTCAATGCGTTGGAGCCCCTCTCGCCACGCTTTTAAAACGTCACTGTTTTGCTCTACGGCCACGCTTTTGAAGCGTGGCAGAAAAGGACCTTTTGGCCACGCTTTTAAAGCGTGCCAAAAGCATACTAGGATATGGCCACGCTTTGTAAGCGTGGCCGTAATGAAACCCTGTCGCCACGCTTTCAAAATGTCCTTGTTTCTCTTTATGGCCACGCTTTTGAAGCGTGGCAAAAAAAAAGCGTGGCCGTTTCTCTAACCAATTGCCACACATACAAAAGCGTGGCCGTTGATGCTTTTCGCCACGCTTTTGAAGCGTGGCAATAAAAAAAGTGGCCAAATCTCTAATCTATTTCCACCCTCATAAAAGCGTGGCCATTGACCACTTTTGGCCACGCTTTTGAAGCGTGGCAAGAAAAAAGCGTGGCTATAGGCCTTTTTTCTTGTAGTGATACCTCAAATTATATTAAATGAAGATATCAATTCTAACATGGAAAAGTTCATAAATTAAATTGGGAGAATAAATAAAAAGAACATTAAACCTGGAATTTGAGAAGAAGAAATCCTAAATCCTTTAAGAGGAATCCTAATACTAAAATCTAAGAGAGAGGACTAAAAACTACATCTAAATTATGAAAAGTGAATTATCAGTTGTCCCCCTTCATTCCTCCACTTTGCAGCCTTTAATCTGTGTTTTCTGGACTTGAAACTGGGCCGGAAATAACCCAGAAATTGTTGGGGATGAAATCTGTCACGTACAGATCGCGGGTCATGCGCGCGTACGCGCCAAATGCGCGTGCACGCCGATGGACTTTTCTCTAATGTGCACGTGCGCGTCCTTAAACGCCAGGTCAACTATGAAAAATTATAAATTGTTGTGAAGCCCCGGACGTTAGCTTTCCAACGCAACTAGAACCACATCATTTGGACCTCTGTAGCTCAAGTTATGGTCGATTTAGTTCCAGGAGGTCAGGCTGGACAGCTTTAGTAGTTTCTTTAGTTTCTTGTATTCCTTCCACTTTTGCATGCTTCCTTTCCATCTTCTAAGCCATTCCTATCCTGTAATCTCTGAAATCACTTAACATATATATCACGGCATCGAATAGTAATAAGAAAGAATTAAACATAGCGAAATTAAGACCAAAGAAGCAAGTTTTCAATCATAGAACGAATTCTGGGAAGAATTGTAAAACCATGCAAATAGTATGAATAAGTGTGCAAAGGCTTGATAAAAATGACTCAATTGAGCACAAGATAAACCATGAAATAGTGGTTTATCAGGCCTGCCATAGAAGAAATCACTCACAAGCAAAGGAGACAGTAATACAAGAGTTAATTCAGAAAGACATAGCAACTCCAATCCTTAACCATATTCCTAGTACTGATTTCTTTAATTTACAAAGTATTTTATACACTTTTATTCCTTACATATCAACTTAGTTTAGGTCTCACAAAACAAATTAAGCCAACTCTACTGATTCGCCTAACTAAGACCTGCAAGATAACCATAACTTGCTTCAAGCCACAATCCTCGTGGGATCGACCCTGACTCACTCAGGTATTACTTGGATGACCCAGTGCACTTGCTGGTATAGCTGTACAGTGTGTGGGGATTCGTGCTCCAATGATTATGTTGATTGACTATGATAGTTGTAAGAACCGCGAATTAATTAACAGATTAATTAACGTAAAATAATAATAATTCAATTGCCCGAAATAGGTTCAAAATTTTAGAATATTAATTGAAAAATTTAAATATGATATTTGGACTCAGTAGATTTTTCTGAGTTGGAAAATGTAATTTTCTTCGGAAAATTGCATCAAAACGCGTAACGGTAAATTAACCGGCAGTACTGGCTTAAGTTTGTCTGGTATTGTGCGAGAATACTAAGAACCAGTACGAAACCTTAGAAAAATATTTAGAATTGAAAACCGAACACTAATTTTAAAGGTTTGGCCCAATTTTGAGCCAAACAGGCCAAAAATGATAATGGGTTAGACTGGGCTCAAGTTGGGCCCAAGCCCAACATATAAAAAGTCACTTAAGTGACCAATTCAATCACTTTCAGCACAAAAGGGCTGAAGCAACGTGAATGAGAGGAAGAGAGGAGAGGGTTTCATAAACACTATTCACCTTATCATTCATTTGATCATAACTTGAGCTACAGTGCTCCGATTCGCGTGCTGTCAGTGGCTACGTGAAGCTCTCGCCGATCCCGTCAGTTATATGTAACCTTTGTTGGTAGGAATACGAATTTTGATCTCCTTTCCTCTGCCCTGAATGTCCAAAAATATGGGTGATGATTTTGAAGGAATTTTTGTTGTTTTGATTGTTGAGGTGGTACTTAAGGTTGGGCTATTGGTGGTTTGTGTCCCAAACACCATCGGAAAAGATAAGAAAACTCTTTGCCTTGTGAAATTGTGATTTTGATAAACCTTAGGTATTGATTTGTGGTAATTAATGTGTATAGCTTGGGAAAAAATGGTTGTTGATGCTTGTTGAAGCTTGTTGGAAATTTTGGAAGCTCAGAAGTGGAGTTGCAAGCTGGAAATCTGACCTTGGAGGTGTTGGAACCTTGAAAATTGAGGAAAACGTGAAATTAAGAGTGTTCCAGATAGAGCGGAGAATCGGCCATGGTATGGTTTTAGTTTTCTGTATCTAAAATGTAATGTGGTTGTGAAAATGTAGGATAGTGGCCCTAAGATAAGAAATTGAAATATCGATATAGTTGATGGATGATATAAGTTGTGTTGTTATGTATGAATTTAGTGGATTGGGAAATGTTGATGTGGTTGTTGGATGATGTGGATTAAGTTGAGAATATATGAATAACGATTAATTGGTTGTGAATGTTGCCAATTATTGATGAGCATGTAAGAGTATGAGTAATGTGGAATTGATATGCTTGGTAAGATTGAGGCTCTTGTTCATGAGCATGAATTGGTATGTGATAATGATGTGTATGTTCATGGTGATTGATGGAATTGAATAAATGCTTGGAAAGTTGAGCTAGGAAATGTTGATTTTAAATTGAATTATTGAATTGAGATACGGAGGAATTGGTGGGTTGAGGGTTGAATTAGGTTTAGAAATGATTGATGTTGGAATGGTTGAGTTTTGGGTGATTTTGAATGAATTTGGGAAGTGTAGGTTTGGAAATTGGGAGTTTATAAACTATGGTAAAATTGAAATTTTGACGAACTTAAACGGATCATATCTCAAGCTATTATTTTCGGAATTTGATGATTTTTAAATCAAAAGAAATATAATTTCACAAGATTTAAAATGGTTTAGATTTGGTGGAAATCTGAATTTTGTGGAAGGAGATATGATCGTTGGAAGTTTGGGCCATGATGCACCACTAATTCATGGTACATCTTGTGCTTAATTGAGTGGATTTTATCCACTATTCTCATACTTATTCATGTAAATTGCATGTTTTACATTTTCCTTCCTGATTCTGTGCTATGATTGGAAACATGTTTCTTTGGTCTTAATTTAGCTAATTTTAATTCCTTCTTATTACCATTCGATGCCATGATATGTGTGTTAAGTGTTTTCAGAGATTATAGGGCAGGAATGGCTTAGAGAACAGAAAGGAAGCTTGAAAAAATTGAAGGAACACAAAGAAACAAAGGAGCTGACCAGCGAGGAGCGATGCGGATGCGCACCTGGCGCGCACGTGCACATTAGCGTACTCACACCTCGACGTGCATGCGCACCTGGCGCGTATGCGCAACAGGAAAAGAGGACAATCGACGCGCACGCGCACGTGGCGCGTGTGCGTGACATGCGCGACGTACAACAGTTGCAGAAAAATGCTAGGGGCGATTTTCAGCTTTTTTTGGCCCAGTTTCAAGCCCGAAAAACACATATTAGAGGCTTGGAGTGGAGTAGAATCAAAGAAGAGACAATTCTCATCATACACAATTTAGGTTTTAGATGTAGTTTTCTAGAGAGGGAGGCTCCTCCTCTCTTTAGGTTTTAGGATTTCTCTTAGTTTTAGGTTTAGTTCTTCCTAATTCCATGTTCAATGTTCCTTTAATTTAGTTTCTCTTCTACTTTTATTTGTTCTAGCATTCTAGTTTATTTGTTTTCCTTATTGATTAATTTATGTTGACAATTTAGTTTATGAACTTCATGTTAGATTTGATTTTCTCTTTAATGCAATTTGAGGTATTTCATATCTATTGTTTCTCTCTTCATCTGTTTGCAATTGGTTGTTTATATTTATTTTCCTTGTTAGTTTTCTATGCTTTTATTTTGTGCCTACCAAGTGTTTGACAAAATGCTTGGAAGGATGTTAGAGTAGATTTTATGTTCTTGGCTTGGGATGGTAACTTAGGAACTATTGAGTTACTAATGTTCAAGTAATTGATGATTGGGAGCCATTAAATCTAGTTCTCACTAATTGAATTAGTGTAGAGCTAGGACTTATGGACTTAGATTGATATAGCTCATTTAACTTTCCTTTACTACTAGTTAGAGGATGAATTAATGGGATTGATCCTTGCCAATTCTCATATTGTGGTTAGTGATAAGGATAGAGATCCTTGACCACCAAACTTTGCCAAGACCTTTTGATCATTTGAATTTCCTTGCAATTTACTTTTCTTGCTTCCTATCTCAAAACCCCAAAATATACCTTTACATAACCAATAACAAGAACACTTCCCTACAATTCCTTGAGAGACGACCTTAGGTTTGAATACTTTGGTTATTATTTTTAGGGGTTTGTTACTTGTGACAACCAATCTTTTGTATGAAAGGATTTTAGTTGGTTTGAAAACTATACTTGCAACGAGAATATATTGTAAAATTCTAGACCACATTAAAATCCGTTCATCAAAATGGCGCCGTTGCCGGGGAATTGCAAACGTGTGCCTTATTATTGGTTATTGTAAATATTTGCTTTTTGCTTGTTTGCTAGTTTTTGTTAGTTTAGGAATTAGTTGCTTATTTTTACTAATTTTTGTTTTTATTTTCTTTAGCTACTATGAACTCTCACCCCTTTGGCTATGAGTTTGGTTACAATTATATTGTAGGAAGAGTAGATTACAATGAGAACATGCATCAAGGTTGGGACAATCAAAGATGGGAGGAGCCACAAGGATTTGATCAGCCCTCTTGGCAACAACCTCCCCCAATCTCATATAGGTCTAACTCCAATCCTAATGCATACTAATCGAATGGATGTGGTAGTCCTAGTTGTACATGTCACCAACCACCACCACATGCTTATGGACCACCTCCTCAACATAATTTTGAACCACCATACATACAAGAACCTTACCACCAAACACCCCCATATGACCCTAATCCTTACTCACTATACCAAGAGCCTTATGAGCCATACTTAAAACCACCACCTCAATATACACCATCTCTATATCCTTTTCAAGATCAACCACCTCCGTATTATGAGCCCTTTCTCCTAACAAATGAACCCTCCTATCCACCCCAACCTCTGTTGGATAACAACACACTTATCTCTAATCTAATTGCTGTCACCTCTAAACTCCAATATCTTATATCCCGCAGGAACCAACCCTCTATCTCCAATATTCAACCCTCAAGATTTGGTGCACTACCACCTTTCGTGCAAGAATACTCATATCCATCAATCCAAGAGCAACATGATCCTAATAATGCTACTAACCTGGAACAAGAGCAAAGAGATTATCTTAGGGATGTAATGGATCGGTTATACGCACACATACTTTAAGAAAAGCAAGAGGAGGCCCAAAAGGTGGAGGTAGTAGAGACCCTTGAAGGCGAAGGAGTGGTTGAAGAATTAGTAAAGGAATACATCAAGGAGGAGTTTGATTTTGTATTAGAGCATGTGGAGAAAGCCGAAATTATCATAGAAGAGGAAGTGGTTGAAGACTTGGGAGATACGGAACCTCTATAGGAAAGTCCAGTCATAGAGCCTCCTTCCAAGGTGTTTGATGTTGATGTTGAGGAGGGTGTACAACCTCCAAGGTATATCATGTTTGAAGACTTTGCAGAGGTTGATCAACCGATGGAGATTAAAGAAGAAGTAGCACAGCCTCCTATGCCCTTGGTAGGCAATGAAGAAGAGATTGAATTGGAGGAAAGCTACCAAGAGGAAGCGGTTGAAGTTGAAGAGGCTTGCAAAGAGGTGGAAGAATTCAAAGAAGAGCACAAGGGAGTGGAGCTTGCAAGGCCATTAGAAACACCTCTCCCAAAGTCATTACCATCCAATACAGCATTCAAGTGGGTAAAATTCTTATCCTTAACCTTTACTTTTCCACTTGTTTTCTTGAGACGGATGGTCAACTTAGAGCTCTTTGTGGCTTTAAGAGTAAGAGGGAGATGGTTAGTGGTAGGAGTTGTCAGGCAAGGTTCGATATGGCTACATGCTCCAAATTGAAGTGCAAAGGTTGGTGTAGAGCTCAATTAAATGGGTCTAGGAAGTTGTTTGGATGCTTCAGTGAGCATTCAAATTGCTTGCCACTCGGTTGGAACAATGATGATCAACACAAAGACGGGTGCAAAAGCAAGGTTTGGGACCCTGGAATTCATTCCAACAATCAACACTCTTGGGGGCATGTCACTTGCTTTAACTTGCTTGAAGGCTTTCTGCGCCTAGTTTGGGATCCCGGAGGCTATGGGAATCACAAACATTGGTGGGGATTTCTGGATGAGTTCAAGCACAAGCCACCATGACAAGGAGCTCACCACATGTCCAACTTAAGGACTTTAACTAAAAGTGCTAGCTGGGAGACAACCCACCGTGGTATGATCATTCCTTTTCATTCTTAGTTTTCTTTTGTTTTATTTTTATTAGTGTTCATTCATTCATTCATTCTGCATCTTCACATGCATTCTGCATATAAAAAAAGGGGATCGACGTGCCAGAGCCTAGTGCGCGTCCGCGTCCTTTGTGTATGCAAAAGGGGTTAGATTGAACAGAGAGTGGCACGGGAGCTGAGCGATAAACGTGCCTTAGGCACAATTCCGCCCACGCACACGCGTACTATACGCGTGCGCGCCGTTTCCACTTTTGGCGAGCCATGCGTCCGCGACCTTGGCGCATCCGCGTGGTTGGAAAAATCGGCGTAAAACCCTGTTTGACCCGTGAGTTGTGTTGGTTTGGGGCTGGTAATGTGCTAGAGGCACAAATCTACCCACGCGTACGCGTCCTTGACACGTGCCTAGCCTTATTCTTTGTTTCTTTGCCAGCCTTTGGCTTTTTCTTCTTCTTTTTCTTTTGGTTTTGCTTTATTTTCAAGGGACTTTTATTAATTGAAGGCTCATAGCAGCAAACTAGCTTAAGCTTCAAGTAACATATCATTATGCAGCAATTATTTTATGAGCTAACAATTGAATCAAACACATACCACCACTAACTTCCATTCTATTATGCAACATTGGATATTTACTTTCTAATTCAAACAATTCTCTTTCATTCAAGCATATGGGAAACAAAACAAAATTTAAGCTGAGTAATGAATGACAAGCATTATGCAGATCATTTCTCTAGCTACTTATTGAACAAGGAAAAGTGCATGAAAGTGGAATAAAAGGAAATAAACAATGGAGGCATATCATGTTTCAGACATGCCTCTCCTTATTAGAGGTATGAAAGAACTTTGCCACCTTCTAATGGTTGTGGCTACTGCTTGATTCTCCCTTTTTCTTCTTTCTCTTCCCTAGCTTGGAATAGTCTCGGGCTTCTTCACCAGGGCATCTTCTATCCCAGATAGAATCTAAGAGTCCTGAGAGCCCAACTTTTTCCAATCTGTTAAGTGTTACCTCCGTATAATGATGAGACCTTGCTTGCTGCTTGGCATTAAACTCTTGGCACTGCTCAAATGGCTTGATCTGTGGATTGAGTGTTGGCAAATTGTGGGTCAAGTACTCCAACCTTGCTTGTATATTTTCATCACTCTCCATTCTTTGCACATATCTAACTTCTCCCATAATGTGATGAATATTCTTCCACTGATACAGGTTGTGACTATATTCCCCTGCTTTAGCTTGACTAAAGCACAACTTATCATATGATTCTCGAATTTCTTTGTATTGCTCCTTTTGTCCTTCAAGAATCTTTGTTTGAAACTCTTGCTGTTGAGTCATCATTTGTTGTTGCCAACTCTCTTGCTTCTCCTCCATTTGACGCTGCCAGGCTTCTCGCTCCTCTTTATCCCTCAAATATTGCTTCTTGTGCTCTGGATGGGGCTCTAGATATTGCTCTTGGCACCCTTGATTTTGCTTTTGTTGAGCTTGTATGAGTTGTTGAGATAGCTCTTCAATTGCTCTTTGTAGCTGGCTCACGTCTATGGTACCATGAGCTTGCTCTTGTTCTTCCTCTCTTTGAGATCTTCTTTGTCTGGGAGCTACCACTCCCTCTTGATCTTCTTCTTCATTCAACCCCTCTATGCTCCTCTTGGTGATTCCTTTCCCTTTCTTCACTTTTTCTGTATCCTCATCCTCAAAGATGACTCCAGCTTTGTTGCATAGCCTGAGGATGGTGCTTGGATGACCAAGCCTACTTGATTCGCTTGACTAAATCAATCACTAAACTAAAATTGCTCAATCCTTCAATCCCTGTGGGATCGACCTCACTCATGTGAGTTCTCTTGGTTATTTTCCTCTTCTTGCTCATGATGCTTAGTGTCTAACATTTCTTCCACCAGGCTTTCTATCATGTCCACTCTCAGGTAATCCTCTTGCTCAGAAGGGTGTTGCATTGACTTGAAAACATTTATAACCATTTGCTCATTATGTACTCTAAAGATCATCTCCCCTTTTCCACATCGATAATAGCTCTTGCAGTTGCTAGAAACGGTCTTCCCAGGATGATTGAATTATTTCCTTCTTCTTCAGTGTCCAAGATCACAAAATCCGCAGGGAAGATAAACTCTCCAACTTTTACTAATAGATTCTCCACAATTCCATTAGGTGTCTTGATTGATCTATCAGCCATGACTAGTGACATCCTAGTGCGTTTAAGTTCTTCTATCGCAAGCTTTTTCATCATAGACAGGGGCATTAAGTTGATACTAGCTCCAAGATCATAAAGAGCCTTGTCTAATGTTATTTTGCCTACGGTGCAGGCAACTACAAAACTCCCAGGATCTTTAAGCTTTGGTGGAATTCCCTTTTGAAGCACAGCGCTACATTCTTCAGTGAGCAGCACAGTCTCCTTCTCCAGCCAACTTCTTTTCTTGTTGATAAGCTCTTTTAAGAACTTGGCATACAGAGGCATTTGCTCCAATGCCTCGGCCAATGGCATGTTGATCTCTAGCTTCTTGAAAGTATCAAGAAATTTAGAAAAGTGTTGGTCCTTAGTCTCTTTGTGGAATCTTTGGGGATAAGGCAGTGGAGGTGTCAAGCTCTTCTCCACTTGATGTTGTCTTGGATTTGGTTCTTCCATGATCTGCTTTCCCTTCTTCAGATTTTGTGGTCTATCTTCTTTTTCTTGAGGTTGATTCTGAGGGTGCTTGCTTGCTGTTGCATCTTCATCATTGGCTTTTTCTCCTTCAGCTTGTTTCTCGTCACCTTCCCTTGGTTTTTTGGTTGCTTCTTCATTTTTCACCAAGATCTTTCCACTTCTTAGTTGTATCGCTTTGCACTCTTCTCTTGGATTAGGAAGGGTGTCACTTGGTAGAGAGCTTGATGGTCTTTCAATGGTGATCTGTTTAGAGATTTGTCCAATTTGCCTTTCCATGTTCTTCAATGAGGCTTCCTGGTTCCTTGTCGTCATCTCTTGTTGCTTTATCCACTTTTCCATGAGGATCTCCAGATTAGTAATCCTCTGGGAATCTTGTGAAAGTGGTTGGCTGTGGGGTGTTGAGGGTTGAGAGTAGGTATTTTGGTTAGTGGATTGGGTATTGGATGGGTGATGGTTGGAGTTGGGGTGGTTGTTTTGTGGTTTTCTGTATGTGTTTTGGTTGGAGGCTTGGTTGTTGTGGTTTGTGTTTTTCCAATTGTTTTGAGTGGAGTTCCTCTGCCATGACTGTTGGTTTTGGTTGTGATTGTCTCCCCACCTGAGATTTGGGTGATTTTTCCAAGAGGGATTGTAAGTGTCACCATATACCTCATTTGTCCCAGAACTTTGGTTGTGCATGTATTGGACTTGCTCTTGTTGTTGCTCCTCTTGAGTTTCTTCATTTTGCCCCCATGTGGTTGATGGTTGGCTTGTGTTGACTGCTGCAACTTGGAGACTATCAATCCTTTTGGCCATTTGCTCAAACTGTTGTTGAATTTGCTGTTGCATTATTTTGTTCTGAGCTAGGATTGAATCCACTCCTTCCAACTCCATCACTCCTCTCCTTTGTGATGGTTTGCGTTGCCTTTGATGAGCAAAAAAATACTGGTTGTTAGCCACCATGTCAATAAGATTTTGGGCTTCCTCTGCAGTTTTCATGAGTTGTAAAGAGCCTCCAGCTGAATGATCAAGTGCTTCTTGGGATTTCAATGTTAAGCCTTCATAGAAATTTTATAACTTATCCCACTCAGTGAACATTTCAGGTGGACATTTTCTGATCAGGGCCTTGTATCTCTCCCATGCCTCATAGATGGGTTCAGCCTCTATTTGTGTGAATGTTTGTACCACAGTCTTCAGCCTAATGATCCTTTGTGGTGGGTAGAATTTGGCAAGGAACTTGGTTACTAAATCATCCCAATTGTTGATGCTGTCTCTTGGGAAAGACTCCAACCATTGGGTAGCTTTATCTCTAAGAGAAAATGGAAAATGCAGTAGCCTGTAGCTATCGGGATGCACTCCATTAGTTTTGACAGTGTCACAAATCCTCAAGAAAGTAGACAAGTGTTGATTGGGGTCTTCAAGTGGTCCTCCTCCATATGAGCAATTATTTTGAACTAAAGTAATGAGTTGTGGCTTTAGTTCAAAATTATTTGCATTAACATTTGGAGTTAGAATGCTGCTTCCACAATGCCTTGGATTCGCAAATGTATAGGAGGCCAAAACTCTCCTCTGTGGAGGATTGTTGTTGTCATTGGCTGCTCCCCCTGGTGGATTGGTTGAATGTTCCTCCATATCTTGAAATTCTTCTTCTGACTCCTCCTCTCCAAAAATGTTTTTCCCTCTTTCAGCTCTTCTTAATCTTCTCAGGGTTCGTTCATCTAGTTCATGAAAGGTGGGTGTAGCTCTTCTTGTATCTGTCATACAAGCAAGACACCAAAAACACAAAGAAAACCGTGACACTTCAATCAATTGCTAGAGTTAAGTTTTAGCTTAAGCAAAAATTCAAACAGTTAGTGGGTTAGTTGGAAATTAGAGAAACAGAAAAGAAAAAAATGCTTGATCTAGATCTCCACTTCACTTAATCATTGTCAATCTATTTAAATCCCCGGCAACGGCGCCAAAAACTTGATGTGTGGAAAATGATCCAACACAAAACTCCCCGGCAAGTGTACCGGGTCGCATCAAGTAATAATAACTCACATGAGTGAGGTCGATCCCACAAGGATTGAAGGATTGAGCAATTTTAGTTTAGTGGTTGATTTAGTCAGGCGAATCAAGTATTGGTTGAGTGATTTATGATTGACAGAAGCTAAATTGCTTGAAATGTAAAGGGGGAAGGAAAAATCGTAGTAAATTAAAGAGCAAGAAAGTAAAAGAGCTGAATCTTAAGGTGCAAGTAATGTAAATTGCAGAAACTTAAAATGCAAGAAATCTAAATTGCTTGAATCTTAAATGGGTCAGGGATGTGGGATTGCAGGAATTAATCAAGGAAAAATAAATTGCAACAAGTAGAAAAGTAGAGGATTGATTCAATGGAGCTAGATCATAACAGAAAAGTAAAAATGCATTGAAGAGTAAACAGAGAAATCCTGGTGCTTAATTTGCAGCAAAACAAGTGCTTAACTTGCAGCAATTAAAAATTGGGTTCAAGATCTCAGGAGTAGAAGAGACTAGATAACAAGTCTAGATCTCAAACCCTTCCTTGATCTAACAAGAACAGTTGCAGCGTAAAGAAGAAAAGTGAATTGCAGAATTAAAGAGAAGATGAAGCAGTATATGAATTTCAATTATGCAGAAAAAGTAAACAAGAGATCTCAAGGTGAGATTGAAATAGAATTTCTTCAATTCTCTACCCAAGATTCAAAGCAAGAAAAGTAAAAAGTGCTCAAGCAAGAACAAGGAAGAAGAGAGATCAATTCTCCTTCCCAATTCTCTAAGATCTCACTTCGAAACTCTCAAAATAAAATTCAAAATGAAGTCTCAAAATGTAAAAGTTCAAAAGTCAAAAAGAAGGTCCTAATTACATCAAACTAGCTCCTATTTATACACTTTCTATTCTTGGATTTTGGAATTTGGATGGGCTTTGGATTTGGTGAAGAAATGAATTAAATTAGATTTTTAATCCAATTTTCAGCCCATGAGGAAATTGGCTCCAGGAGGCTTCTCTGCTCTTGTGGAGAGCAGAGCAGTGAAATCTTGTGTGAGGCCTTGTGCGCGCGTGCTGAGTGTGGGAGCATCAGGATGCTGCCCTGCCCTTGCGGAGAGCAGGGCAATTATGCCAAGTGTGCTGCCTGTGCGCGTCATGGTGCGTCCTGGCCGTGTCAATTGCTCCTGCCCATGCGTGCTTGTGTGCTGCTCATGCCATGCTAAGGAACGCTGCTCTGCTCTCCTTGTGGGCAGCGCAGCATGGCAACCAAGTGGTCCTTGGTTCGAAACTTGGTGAAGGCACATGCTACCCCTTTTTCCTTGGTTTTCTTGGCACCAAAGTGGCGCTTGTCCTTTGCTTCTTCCTGGTGCTGTGTTCGATCCTTGGAGGTTGAAAACTTGTTTTCCTTGTATTTGAGTGCTACTTCCTCCCCCTTTTGTCCTTGGGTTCGAAACCCATGGGTGACACTAGGAGAGCAATTTCCTTTGAATTTTTCTTGGATGAAGCCCGATATTGCTCTTGAGGAGGGCAGGGCAGAATTTTTGCTTTCTTTGGCCTTTGGCATAGAATTGTGCTCTGCTCTTATGGAGGGCAGGGCAGTGATGTTTTGGAGGCTTGGTTTATTATGCTGCTCTCTTGGAGAGCAGTGTGCTCTTGTGGAGAGCAGTGTTTCTTCCTCCTTCATTGTTGCGCCACACTTCTCCTTCTTTCACCACACCATTTTCTTCCGTTGGCCACATTCTTAAGCCACGTTTTTCTTCTTTTCTTCTTTTCTTCACCTATAAGAAATCAAAACAACCAATTAAAGTATCTCCAAATTCACAAGGTTTATAATTCATTAAAATTCAATTAATTTTAGCTCAAACCTCATGATTTAGCATCAATTTAATGGTGGTTGTTTGATTCAAAGAAGTCATGCATTTTCATTCCAAATTACTTACTTAGGATGCAAGAAAGTGTATAAAGACTAGTAAAACAAGTGAAATTAGCTTGAAAAATGGGTATATGATGACTTGTCATTAGGAGCTCTATTGTACTTGATGGATTAATGATAGTGAATTTCTTATTCTCTTCATCTTCTCTTTGATTTGCTAGAAGGAATTTCAAATTTCATGCTTAGTGTTCAATTAACTTGGAAAAGAGATTGAATGCAAAATGGGTTTCATGGGAACCTTGGAAAAGGAAACATGAAACCATGCTAGAAATCCCTTCTCACAGTTGAGTAGAATCTGGGTTTTGGTGTTTGGATATGGTGACATACAATCCTCCCTTTACTTGGATCTATGATGATGTGTTGTATAATCACGGACCAAGCATATCTCTCTTCATGAGCAATTAGACCAAGGAATTGGCTATTGATCAAGATCTGAGAGATTGAGTCACCAAGGGATTGGGGCTCAATCAATCATGATTGCCAAGAGGTCAATAAGTTATCCTGATCTCAATGAATTCCCTCACTCTTATCTCTCCCATTCTTTTATAGCTTTAATTTACATTCTGCAAATTCCCACTCCCCTTTACATTCTTACTATTTTCATTTCTACACTTTATTGCTTTCCTTTATTCTTTTGACATTTATGTTTCTGCTATTTATAATTCTGCACTTACACTTTACCCTGTTGAGCTTGACTAATTCACCAATTAATTAAAATTGCTCAAATCTACCAATCTCTGTGGATACGATCCCACTCCACTGTGGGTTAATACTTGACGATAATTTTGGTACGCTTGCCAAGAGCGGATTCATCAATATTATTGGGAAGGGTAGTGAATTCCACTCATCAAGTTTTATGGCGCTGTTGCCGGGGATTGGTTTGAATTTGACAATGATTAAATTGATTGGAGAGCTAGATTAAGCATTTTTATTTTTCCTTAATTGTTTTCTTATTCATTTCCTAGGGTAATCTTTAAATTCCTTTCTAATCTCTATTTTTCTTTCTCTTCTTTTTGAGATTTCTTTAGCTATTCATTGTTTATACTTTCAATCTTCTAACTATTTGATTAATTGCATCACTCAAGCTAACCACTAATTTTAACTGAGGAGATCCCTTCACTTGCTCTTTTCTTGCTGTGTGTTGACAGTATGACAGGTAGAATAGGAGAAACTTCATCCTCTTTTGATAGCGAACCTGAGAGAACCTTCCTTAGATTGAGGATGGAGGCTAGAGGCAAGGGCATAGTTGGAGAAGAAGTGGTTAGAATCATTCCCCAATATTTTCCCTTTTCTCGCTCAGAGATAAGGCAACAAAGTGGTTAGAATCATTTCCCAAGGAGAGCCTAACCACATGGGAGGATGTTGTGAACAAAATTCTAGCAAGATTTTACCCTCCACAGAGGATCAACAGGCTAAGAGCTGAGGTGCAAACCTTCAGACAGCTAGATGGTGAAACACTCTATGAGGCCTAGGAGAGGTTCAAAGATCTAACAAGAAAATGCCCACCAGATATGTTTAATGAGTGGGTGTAGCTCCACATTTTCTATAAAGGATTAACCTATGAATCGAAGAAGGCCATGGAGCACTCTTTAGGGGGTTCACTGATGCGTGAGCATCTTGTCTATCTTTTCCTAGTGAATTTGCACTTAAATTGTTGAGTTTAATTAAGAATTAATTATATTTTAGCCACTATGGATGCTATTTTGAGTTTTTGGCAATTTTATTTATTTTAGGTAGCATTCGGCGGAATTTGACAGAGTTTCTGTAGCACAAGAATCAAAGGAGATGGCTGCGAGGATACTTATTAATCCAACCCTTCAAAAACCCCCTGATGATACACAGCAGAATCTGCAGCTCAAACCTCCCTTGGTAACAATCAATAAAATTCCTCCTGACATCAAACCTAAGTTTGGTGTTGGGAATGTATCACCTACCAAGGAGGATCTTCCCAAAAAGAAGATAGTACCCAGAGGATGGAGAAACAAAAAGATCCCCACTGAAGGTTTCTCCCCAAGAATGAAGGTGGTGTTGACCAACAATCCAGCATGGGTTTATACAGTAATCAGAATCCTCTATCTGGAGCATATTGAGCTATGTTATGAAGACACAGGAAAGAAGTTCAAAGTAAGGGGTAACGAACTGAGCCCCTATGATCCTCCTCTTTAGAGGAGCTGACCGTCAAGCTAGTGACGATAAAGAAGCGCTTGTCGGGAGGCAACCCGATAATTTCGTATCCTTAGCTATTTTTATTTTTTGTAGTAGTAGTTTTCTTAGTTATTTTATTGAGTTCTTACTAATTTTCTGATCATGCAGCTATGTTATTCCAGGAACCGAACACCTCAAGCTCAAAAAAAAAAAAAACGCATACGACGCGCCAGCGTCACTGATGCGAACGCATCGATCATGCATAACTGAAAAATAAAATTCGACAAAGAGTTGAGTGAGAATGGCGCCAGAACCAAGCCTTTAGCACAAACAACCCATGCATCCGCGTACTTTACGCGTGTGCGTCGTTTGTGATTTTCGCCATTCACGCGGGCGAGTCCCCGACGCGAACGCGTGATCTGCAAATTCAACAAAAAAAGTGTTTGGACAGAGAGTTGCACTGGCTTGGGGCAGGAAGTGTGCTAAAGGCACAAGTTAGAGCACACTGACACGTGACTGACGCGTTCGCGTCAGTTGCACATATGGCCATCCACGCGAGCGCGTGCATGACGCAAACGCGTCATATGAAAAATTGGCTCCCAAGCTATGTGAACAGAGAGTCGCTCGGGCGCACAGCTGGCTTCGCGCGAATCGTACAAAATCCAAGGCACGTGGACGTGTGCCTGACGCTAACGTGTCATTATAAAGAATGCGCAACCCACGCGTACGCGTCGCTTGCGCCACCCAGTTTTCTTTCTCTCTCTCTCCCAACCCTAATTCTCTCTTATTCTTTTATCCTTTTATTTTTCTCTCCTCATAATCTTCATCTCTTCTATTTTCAGTTCTTCTTTGCTTGAGGACAAGCAAACCTTTAAGTTTGGTGCTGTTGGACACTGCGCTTATTGGTTTTCTGGCACAAAAGGGAGGCGAATCATCTTCATTAAGAAGCACAACCTAAAGAATAAAGTGACCGTTAGGATAACTAAGGTGGTTGAGTTCCTTTCATTTTTTATTCCTCCCCTCTTTTTCTATGTTATGTTTCGGCTTTCTGCTATTTTGCGTTGATTGTTGCATGATCCTTTATTAGTTAGAATCTTAGGACTAGTTTAGTTTTCTTTTAATTGATGAAAAGATGTTTCATGTACCACTCACTGAACTTGAAAAAAAAAGGAGAAAAAGAAGTGATGTATTGCATGAGAAATTGAGTTAATTTTAAGAATAGTCTTATTTACTTAAATATGGTGGTATTTTCTGTTACTTTTGAATGCATGATATGAACAGTGCATATTTGAATTTGAATCAAGAAATGTTGATGTATAAGGAATAGGAATTTAGAGAATTATTATGACTTCTCTGAAATAAACAAAAATTTATTCCTTGAAGCAAAAGAAACAGCAAAAGAAAAAAATAAATAATAATTAATAAAGAAAAGCAAGGTCCAAGGCTCTGAGCATCAATGACTAGGGAGGTTAGACATGATTGAAAGCTCAAAGAGTTGTTTCCATAGTTATATGCTTGTGGTGTGATTGTGTCAAGTAATCCTTGAGATAGAACACTTAGAGTCGAGACCAAGTGCATTTTAACAGAGTATGCCAAAGGCTTTGAGCACCACTGTCTGGGAGTAACTGAAAGAAAAATCAGAACTCAAAGAGAGTTCCCCAGTTAAGTTCTTGTGGTGTTTCTGTGTCAAGTAACTCTTGAGACAAAACATTTAAAGTCACGGCTAGGCTCAAGGTGCAAAGCACCAAAGAAAAATAAAGTAAAGTAAGTTTTGCTGTGTTCAAGGATTAAACTGAAATATAAAAGACCAGAGAATTCATAATACTATCCGAATTCTAATTTTGAATGACAATGACATCCTTCTGATTCAAAGGAGAGTGAGATGCCAAAACTATTCAGGATCACATTTATAAACCCCACTATAAAAAGAGACATGAGCTTAATCGAATCCTCATTCTCATGCAAATTCACATCCTAAGCTTATATTAGTTCTGGTTGCTTGAGGACAAGCAACAGTTTAAGTTTGGTGTTGTGATGCGTGAGCATCTTGTCTATCTTTTCCTAGTGAATTTGTACTTATATTGTTGAGTTTAATTAAGAATTAATTATATTTTAGCCACTATGGATGCTATTTTGAGTTTTGGGCAATTTTATTTATTTTAGGTAGTATTCGGCGGAATTTGACGGAGTTTCTGCAGCACAAGAATCAAAGGAGATGGCTGCGAGGAGCGACGTGCACGCGTGCCTGATGCGTGCGCGTGAATTGGAAGTATCCATGGCGACGCATACGTGTGACTGACGCGTACGCGTGATTTGAAGATTTACTCAGCAAAGCGTTCGCGTGACTGACGTGTCCGCGTGACTCGCAGAAAAGACCATCGACGCGTACGCGTGACATGCGCCACGTGCAAAAAAACATAGATTACATTAAATGACGATTTCTGGGCTGTTTTGACCCAGTTTCCAGCCCAGAAAACACAAATTAGATGCTACAGAATGTACAAAACAAGTGGTCCCCACCCATCAGCTGAAGACTTGAGAATGAATTCAAATTTAAATTCAAATCTTAATTTTAAGGAAAATATTTATTTTTAATTTTAGAGAATTAGATTTAAAAAAATGATTATTAGGATTAGTTATAAGGAGGAATTAATTGACCAAGGAATTGGCAATTAATGAATTTTAGAGGAGACTAGGAAGGTCTAAGGAATTAGGGTCTAGTCACATATAGTTTGCCATGAAATTAAATCTTTCATGATTAAATTAATTAGTAATAAAAGTTAATCCAGAAATTAGATAACTCTGAAACTTTAACAGCTTTCTCAAATATTTTATTCCCAACTCATTGCTGCTTGCTTTCTGAAATTCTTAAAGTAATGGTTAATGCTCTTTGAATATCTCAAAACCATTTTCTGCTTGCCTAACTAATCCTATCAAACGCTATTGTTGCTTGATCCATCAATCCTTGTGGGATCGACCCTTACTCACATAAGGTATTACTTGGTACGACCCAGTGCACTTGTCGGTTAGTTAGTGTGGTTGTAAAATTACGCATCATTCACTCAACAAGAAGAAGACCATTGAGGAAGCCATAGATGTCATTGAAACTGTAGCTGAGAATGACTACTTCTATGCTTCAAAAAGAGGCCAAAAGAAGGGGGTGTTAGAACTCAATTCTATGGATGCCCTGTTGGCACAAAACAAGGCAATTGCAGCACAACTGGCAGCCTTAACCAAGAAGATGGAAAAATCAAGTTGCAGTTGTCCAAGCTCAAGCACCACCCCAAGAAGAAAATGAACCAGAAGTTGAATGTGAGCAAGGAAAATATGTGCAGAACCTCTCTCGACCACCATATGACCCTAACTCCAAGACATATAACCCAGGATGGAAGAACCACCCAAATTTTGGGTGGGGAAACCAACAAAATCACAACCAAGATGACAACAAACCATACCAAGCCAATCAATACCAGAATCACAACCCCTACCATCAGTCAAACAACAACAGACCTTACCATAATCCACCTCACACATTATATTCTTCCAACCAGCAAACACACCACCATCAAGACATACTAACCCTAACTTCACAACCATGTGAAATCAAGGGTAACTTTGAGAGAGTAGAGGCCGCAATCGCACAGCTATCATCACAACTCATAGGGGCTATTTCCACCCTTTTGGAAAGGCAAGCACAAGTTGAAAAGAAGATAGATGCCAACCAAGAAGAATACAGGTCGAATTTGAAGAACCAAGGTGCAACAATTTCAAAACTAGAAGCACAAGTGGGGTTCTTATCCAAGCAAATCCCAATGCCTACACACATATTTCCAAGTGATACCATGGCCAACCCAAGAGGGGAGTGCAAGGCCATCACACTTAGAAGTGGAAAAGTGATAGAAGAGGCCACCCCAAACCAGGAGAACCACAAAGAAAAAGCTGCAGAAAAGCCTAAAAATAGGAAGAAAGAAGAGACCCCTAGCCCATCTTCACCAAAGCCAATCTTGAAGCCTTATGTGCCAAAGGCACCATACCTACAAAGGCTAAGGAAGGATGGGAATGATAGCCAGTTTTCCAGAATTTTGGAAATCTTCAAAAAGCTCCAAATCAACATACCATTTGCTGAAGCACTAGAGCAAATGCCCCTCTACGTAAAGTTCCTGAAGGAGCTTATGACAAGAAAAAGAAACTAGGGAGAAAAGGAGGCTGTAATCCTAACTGAGGAGTGTAGTTCCATCATACAAAAAAAACTTCCCTAGAAAATGAATGACCCAGGGAGTTTCCAAATCCACTGCATCATAGGGGATATCACTATTGAAAAGGCCTTATGTGACTTGGGGCTAGCATCAATCTCATGTCCTTAAACATGATGAGAAGGATGAGAATTGAGGAAGCCAAACCAACAAGAATGGCACTCCAACTAGCTGACAGGACATTCAAGTTTTCACATGGAGTGGTCGAAGATTTATTGGTGAAAGTGGGAGAATTCATCTTCCCAGCTGACTTTGTTATGCTGGATATGGAAGAAGAGGCAAACACTTCAATTATCCTAGGAAGGCCATTCGCAGCTACTGCTAGAGCCATCATTGATGTGCAAAAAGGAGAACTAGTCTTGAGATTACATGAGAAAATGATGGTCTTCAATGTCTTTAAGGCAATGAGTTATACCAAGGAAGCAATAGGAGAATGCATGATGGTGGACACCATAGAACAAATAGTCCAAGGAGTTTTGGAAGAGGAGCAATATGAAAGAAGTATTGAATTGGAGCAACAAGCACCACGTGAAGAGCCACCACAAGGAACCATGGAAAGTTTAATCATGACAAACCACAAAGATAACAATGGAGAATAGGCACCAAAATTAGAGCTGAAAACCCTACCTCCAAGCTTGAAACATGCCTATCTAGGTGACAACAGAACCTACCCAGTGATCATCAACTCAAGCTTGAGTAAGGAGCAAGAAGAGGAACTCATCCAAGTGCTGAAACAACACAAGGATGCTATAGGCTAGACACTCACAAACTTAAAAGGGATCAGCCACTCAATGTGTATGCACAAGATCCTACTTGAAGAGGGTGCTAAGCCCTCAAGGCAACAACAAAGAAGGCTGAATCCAACTATGAATGAAGTAGTTCAGAAGGAAGTGTTGAAGTTGAGGTAAGCTCGGGTGATCTACTCCATTTCAGACAGCCCTTGGGTAAGACTGGTACAAGTAGTTCCAAAGAAAGGAGCAGTCACTATTGTACCAAATGAGAAGAATGAGCTGATACCAACAAGAACAGTGACTGGTTGGCGTATGTGCATCGACTACAGGAAGCTCAATGAAGCCACCAGGAAGGACCACTTCCCCCTACCATTCATAGACCAAATGCTTGAAAGGCTGGCTGGACATGAATACTACTGCTTTCTTGACGGTTATTCGGGTTACAACCAAATAGTTGTAGACCCAAAGGACCAGGAGAAAACTTTATTTACTTGCCCATATGGTGTCGTTGCTTACAGGAGGATGCCCTTTGGACTGTGCAATGCACCTGCAACATTCCAAAGGTGCATGATCTCCATATTTTCAGACATGATTGAAAGGTTTATTGAGGTATTTCTCTGTATTTGGTAACACATATTCTGATTGCTTGCATCACTTAGCCTTGGTGCTAAAGAGATGCCAAGAGACCAACCTTATTTTAAACTGGGAAAAATGCCATTTCATGGTTACAGAGAGGGTGGTCCTTGGTCATAAAATCTCAAAAAGGGCATAGAAGTGGACAGGGCAAAAGTAGAGGTGATTGAAAAGTTTTTCCCACCTTGCAATGTCAAAGTAATTAGAAGCTTTTTGGAATATGCTAGTTTCTATAGGAGGTTTATTAGAGACTTCTCTAAGGTTGCCAAACCATTGAGCAACCTACTTGTCTCTAATGTGCCTTTTGTTTGTAGTAATGAATGCATGTTAGCTTTTGAGGAGCTTAATAACAAACTTTCCTCTGCACCTATCAAAGCACCACCATGTTGGGATCTACCCTTCGAGTTGATGTGTGATGCATCAGATTTTGCTGTGGGTGCTGTTTTAGGACAAAGGAAGGATAAATTGGTGCATGTCATTTATTATGCCAGCAAGGTCCTTAATGAGAATCAAAGGAACTACACCACTATAGAGAAGGAATTACTTGCCATTGTCTTTTCTTTTGATAAATTTAGATCATATCTCATAGGTTCTAAAGTAATTGTATTCACTGACCATGCAGCACTCAAATACTTGCTTACCAAACAAGAGCCCAAGCCAAGGCTAATAAGATGGATCCTGCTACTCCAAGAGTTTGACATCGAAATTAAAGATAGAAGTGGAGCAGAGAACTAAGTTGCTGACCACCTCTCAAAGATCCTACAAGAAGAAGAAGGAGCACATCATCTTACAGTGAATGAAAGCTTCCCTGATGAGTAATTGATGATGATACAAGAGACCTCTTGGTTTGCTGACATAGCCAATTTCAAGGCCATTGGGAAACTACCAACCAACATCAACAAACATATGAGGAGAAAGCTCATCAAAGATGCCAAATACTATATCTGGGATGAGCCATATTTGTTCAAAAAATATGCTGATGGTATCTTGAGGAGGTGTATATCCCATGGAGAAGGACAAGAGGTGCTTTGGCAATGTCATGGATCTACATATGGAGGCCATTTTAGTAGAGAAAGAACAGCAGCCAAGGTGCTCCAATGTAGATTCTACTAGCCAAGCATTTTCAAGGATGCAAAGGACTTGGTGTCAAGATGTGATGAATACCAAAGGGCTGGCAATCTACCCAGGAATAATGAGATGCCACAGAGACTTATAATGGATCTAGAACTATTCGATGTATGGGGGATTAACTTTATGGGGCCTTTCCCATCCTTCTACTCAAATAGTTTTATATTTGTGGCTGTAGATTATGTGTCAAAGTGGTTAGAGGCTATTGCCACCGCCACAAATGACAATAAGGTCGTAATGAGCTTCTTAAGAAAGAACATTTTCAGCAGGTTTGGAGTTCCTAGGGCACACATTAGTGATGGAGGAACACATTTCTGTAATAAATAACTGGAAGCATTCCTTCTCAAATATGGAATCAAGCACAAGGTGGCAACCCCTTATCATCCGCAAATCAACGGGCAAGCAGAGATTTCCAATAGGGAGCTAAAAAGGATTCTTGAAAAAACTGTTGGAGGCTCAAGGAAGGACTGGTCTAAGAAGCTAGATGATGCTTTATGGGCCTACAGGACAACCTTCAATTGGGATGTCACCATACCAACTGGTATTTGGCAAGGCTTGCCACTTGCCAGTTGAACTTGAGCATAGAGCCTTCTGGGCTCTAAAACTACTGAACTTTGATGAGCAAGCTGCTGGAGAAAAGAGGCTAAGGCAACTCAACGAGCTGGAGGAATTTAGGAACCAAGCAAATGAGAATGCAAAGATCTACAAAGAGAACACAAAAAGATGGCATGATCAAAAGATATCAAGGAGGGAGTTCACTGAAGGACAAAAGGTGTTATTGTACAATTCTAGACTTAGGTTCTTCACTGGGAAGCTTAAGTTTAGATGGTATGGACCCTTCACCATCATCAAAGTGTACCCCTATGGTCAAGTGGAATTCATGGAGGACAAAACATAGAGAACCTTCACTACAAATGGCCATAGACTCAAGCATTACCTGGGGGACTCACTAGATGAAAGGAGGGTGAGCTACCACCTCAACTGAAAAAGGAAGAACGTCAAGCTAGTGACGATAAAGAAGTGCTAGTTGGGAGGCACCCAACACTTTATATCCTATTTTTTGGAAGTGCAGTTGGATGAAAGCATTTACTGATGATGATGAGTGATTAGGCTAAGAACTAGCTAAAAAGCTAAGTTTGGTGTGGCCACTCACCAACTTGATCTAGGCTTACAACCATTTAGATAAATTAAATTTCGAAGAGTAAGCCCAGAGATTAAGTTTGGTGTGGCCACCACCATATGAGAATCACTTAGCAAGCCCAATGCCACTCAATTTGAAAGCATTTAATATATTGGTGGAGGCTTGAATGAGAATTTTAATGTGTTCAGGGGAGATTAGAAGCAAAGAATGTGAAAGGATTGGAATTACTTCTTCCCCATGAACACATTAAAAATCTAATGATGAACCCAATTTATTGAGATGCAAATAAATTTAGTTTGGTGTCCCAAGGGACACCCATCAGTTGTAACTCCATTCACTAGCAGTGAGAAGGAATGTGGAGGATTATTTTGTCATTACTAATGGGGTTTTCAGTTTCTTTTTTTCAAGAGATTGAATGGGGCCCACTTGATAGATAACAAGGAGGTCAAAGTGTACTTACACTTTGGAACTCAACTGATGCAGAGGGTACAGTGGGATAAGGATTGTCGCCTTTTCCCACGCTAGGCGCCACTCCCCAAGTGGGAAAACAATGAATTCCCTTCTTTTCCCACCATTCGAACCACACCCTTCACTCCTATAAATCCCCTCACCTTCCCAGTCCCTCTCACTTCAAAACCCATTCCATATACAAAAGAAACTCCCACAGACCCTTCTTTCTCTTTTTTTGTTCTTCTTTTCATCCCCTTTCTCTCTATCTTTCTACTTGATTGGGACAATCAAGTGCTAAGTTTGGTGTTGGGGTAAAATACTTTATTTTGCTTGTGTTTCTTTGCAACACTCCATTAATATCTCAGAACCCTCAAACACTTTCTCTTTCCACCCAATGGTACCACCAAGATCCTCAACCTCAAAGGAAAGAAAGACCAAAGAACCAACCTCCGATTGTTCAAGCTCAAACTTCAGTGAGTACAAATTCCTCTCAGCATTCAACCAAAACCAATTCTATGGTTTGGTGAGTGAGAGGGAGATCATCCCAGAGGTCGGCTTCCAACTGGGAAGGAATGAGCACCTTGAGATCAACATTGAGATCAACAACAGGGGCTGGGCACTCTTCTGCAATCCACCAAAGAAAGTGGTGGAAGGAGTAGTAAGGGAGTTTTATGCCAATGCCATGCCATAGCCAGGGCAAACTTATGGGTATATTAGCTATGTGAGGAGAAAATCCATTAACTATAGTCCCCTCTAACATAGAAAGGATGCTGATGGTAACAAGGATAAACTCCACTCGGAGTTATGAGGAGAGGATGAAGCAACCAGACCCAGGATTTGATGAAATCCTGAATGAAATCTGTGTACTAAATGTGCAGTGGATCAATGACAAAGATGGAAAACCTAACCAACTGAGAATAAGGGAGCTGAGCCCCCAAGCTAGGGGGTGGCTAGATTTTGTGAGAAGATCTTTAATCCCTACATCAAACACTTTTGAGGTGACCAAGGAGAGGGCTATACTTGTATACAGTATAATGAAGGGAGAGGACGTGAATGTTGGGGAGTTGATTGCCAATAACATCAACAAGATAATGAAGAGCACTAACGAGAGCACAAGATTGGCATTCCCCAGCATCATACAAGAGCTATGTGATGACGCTGGAGTTGAGAAGGTGATTGATGAGCTGTTGGTGAAGCAAGATAAGCCTATAACTGCCAAGAAGATGGCCAAGGTATTGGCCATCAATCCACTTCAAAGGGCTAGAGAGCATAGAGCTCATGCTCATGTGCCACAACCACAACAACAAGAGGAAGAGGAAGCAGAGGAGCAACCACGATTTCTGGCACTTCAACCACCACCATATCAACAATACCAACAATTTCCTGAAGGAATGAACTGGGAGCAGCTGCAAGGAGACGTGCACCAAATGAAGGGAGATCTGCATCAACTAAGGGAAGATGTCAACCAATTTCAGAGTAGCCAAAGGGAGCAATGGAACCAAGTGAATGAGAACATACAAAACCTCCAAGGAAGCTTTGAACAACTGAAGGAGCAGCAAAGAAGGATTAACTGGGGAGAATTGCAAGGTAGCTTAGGGATGATGCTGGAACATCAACTACATCAAATGAATAGCCTTACTGAATTCAGACACCTCTATAAAGCTAGAACTATAGCAAGAAAGGATTGTGACTGTTATGCACAAACTAAGTTGAGTTACTTGTGCAATGCAGTAGCCAACTTGAATCCCAATTACCCCACCTATATCCAGAAATTAGAGGAACTCAGTAGACGGCAGGAGGAAATTGTGTATCAGCACAAAGAAAATGTGAAGTCCTACATGAGAAGGCGGGGTTTCTGGAAGCCCAAAGATAAGAAAGCACAAGAAGGATCCTTCAAAAAAGGGAGAATATGACTCCTCTCCCTCCAAGAAGAAGGACAAAGGCAAGGGGCCAATGAACTAAAGAAGCTGCATAAGGTTGTTGAGTTCCATAGTTGACATTTCCCATATTTCTGAATTCTGTTTAAGTTTTTATCTGTCTACTTTACTTTATTTTTGAGAATAATTAATAATATTAGGATAGTTTATGTTTTATTTTACTTGAAGTCTTTTGTGAGTCCTTTGATATGCAAGAAAGAAAATACAATGATAACTGTAGTCTTTATTTACATCAATAAAGTAGAGTTTGACTCCATAAGAGTTATTGTGAGTGTGTAAGAATAAGAGTAAATGAGACTAACACCAAGAAAGCTTATTCAAAGAACTAAGAAACAAAAGTTTAAGTGAAGAACCTTGAATGAAGTAAAAAGAAAATGAGTCATGAAAGGTAACTAGTCCTAGAAGGCATGACAATTGAAATTGAGGGGTGTTCCTTGAATATCTATTGAACCAAGAAGTAGTGAGCAACAAAGACCCAAGGCTCTGAGCATCAACTACTAGGAAGGAAAGAGAAACATTGAAAAACTCAAATGAGTTAGAAACCCTAATAGATTCTTATGGTGAAGATGTGTCAAGAAGAGGCCTGAGCAAGTAAATTCTCAGGGGTGTTTCAACACCTAGCACCCTAAAGTCAACTGGCTTGGGATTGTTGATTGAAAGCCTAACTAAAGGGTTGTCTTGAGACAAAACATTTAGAGTCAAGGTCAATAAGCAAAAAAGAAGCACAAAAGAGGAAAATGAGTTAACTCTTGCTATTTCAAGGTGACAATCACTGAAAAGGACCCCTAAGACACATACTTGAAAAAAAAACCCTTAAGGATCTAGGAACCCTTTGTGACATTCAAAGCATTCATGCATGTGTTGAACACTTAGTTCGATTCTTAGTTATATTGCATCCATTCAAGATAAAGTCTCAATTCACCAAAAAGACCACTCACATTGATTTACTTGGGACAAAGAAAGCTTAAGTTTGGTGTTGTGATGACTTACATCATCTACCCTTTTTCTTGCATAAAAAGGACCATAAAAGAGGCATAATCTCATTTGATCATTGCAATTCATGCCTTAATTGATGAATATCATAGTACATTGCTTTGAAATGAGTTTGTGCTGAATTTCAGGTGGAAAAGACATCAAAAATAGGAAAGAAAACAACAAAACAAGTGGGGCGTGTGAAGCAGGCGTGCCACATGGAACAAACGCCACAAAAATGTATTGGCATTGCACGCCAGAAGCTGGGCGTGGCACGCTGGTACAATATTCCAGAGAGCAAAAATGAAGACCATCAAAGGGGCGTGGCACGCCAGAAGCAGGGCATGGCACGCGAATTCATTACTCGAAGAACCATCACTATGGCGTGCCACTTTGTGTCGAAGGCATGGCACGCCAGCTCCAGAGTTCACTTGGGCGTGCCACTTGAGCAACAAGGCATGGCATGCCGGTGAACAAGAAGACAATGCAAAAGCTGGCCATGCCACTTTGTATCAAAGGCGTGGCACGCCAGCTCAAGAAGTCCCACTTAGGCGTGCCACTTGATTGATGAGGCGTGGCACGCCAGCACCTAAGGAGGCCAAATAACGCTGGGCGTGCCACTTAGTATCGAAGGCGTGGCATGCTAGCTCAATCATCCCACTTTGGCGTGTCACTTGAACATCCAAGCGTGGCACGCCAACCTCTGGGACCAAGGCAAATGAAGGGCATGACACGCTAGTCTCATGGCGTGGCACGCTGGTAGTATTTTCCAGAGGAGGAATGAAAGGGCCAATGAACTTAGGCATGCCACTTGGGAGATGAGGCGTGGCATGCCAGCAAGAAGATGAAGCAAATGAAGGGCGTGACACGCCAATCTCATGGCGTGGCACGCTGGTAGTATTTTCCAGAGAGGAAGAAGAGAAGCCAGTGAACTCAGGCGTGCCACTTGGATGATGAGGCATGGCACGCCAGTAAGAGGGTGAAGCTTTAAAAGGGGCGTGGCATGCTAGACCCTGGGCATGCCACGCTGGTACGAATTTCCAGAAGCATGGAGATGAGGAAGATGACCTTGGGCGTGGCACGCCAGGTAACTTGGCCAATTAAAATGTCTTGGGCGTGCCACTTTGGCTCGAAGGCGTGGCACGCCAAGGGTGAAACAGAGGACGGCGTACCACTTGAATGGTGAGGCGTGGCATGCCAAGTCAAAAACAGTGGGAGCGCAACACGCCAGAGAAGCGCCAGTCACACGCCAGCTAGAAGATCACGTTTGTTGAGTTTCTTTTCCCTCCAAAATTGTAATTTTCTTTTCACCATTTTTAATTTCCTTTATTTCTAGATCTAGGAGTAGTATAAATACCCTTGGAAGTATTGGAAAAGGGAGTTAGCAAGTCACAGAGCTTAGTTTTGAATTCACTTTTCACTTTTCACACTTCATCTCTTCCATCTTTTGTACTTTCTTTCTGAGTTATGAGTAGCTAAATTCCCTCTCATTGAGAGAGTGAGCTCTATTGCACTTGATAGATTAATGATAGTGAATTTCTTCTTCTCTTCATCTTCTCTTTGATTTGCTAGAAGAAATTTTGAATTTCATGTTTAGTTTTCAATTAACTTGGAAAAGAGATTGAATGCAAAATGGTTTTCATGGGAACCTTGGAAAAGGAAACATGAAACCATGCTAGAAATCCCTTCTCACACTTGATTAGAATCTGGGTTTTGGTGTTTGGATATGGTGACATACAATCCTCCCTCTACTTGGATCTATGATTATGTGTGGTATAATCAGGGACCAAGCATATCTCTCTTCATGAGCAATTAGACCAAAGAATTGGCTATTGATCAAGATCTGAGAGATTGAGTCACCAAGGGTTATGTTATTGGTTATTGTATATATGTGAATAGTGTGAATATCTTGCTTTTTGCTTTATTTGCTAGTTGTAGAATTTTGTTTCTTTTGTTTTTTATTAGCTTTTGATTTTTGTTTTCTCTTTTCATAATGAATTCTCATCTTGGCTATGAGCTTGGTTACAATTATGTTGTAGGAAGTGGAGATTACAATGACAACATGCATCAAGCATGGGATAATCAAAGGTGGGAGAAACCATATGCATATGATCAATCCTCATGGCAACAACCTCCACCAATGCATTATGAACAAGAGCCATTCTATGATGCATATCAATCCAATGGCTATGGTGGATCCACTTGTGACTTTCAAGAACCACCACCATATGCCTATGATCCATACCCTCAACATAATCCTCAACCATACTCACAAGCCCTTCCATACCAAGCACCTCCCTATGATCCATATCCACCATATGACCAATCATCCATACCATATTCTTATGACCATTATGAACAAGAACCTATAGAACCACCACAACCCTATCATGATTATTACCAAGAACCACCTCAATACTCGCCTCAATACTCACCTTCTCCATACCCTTACCAAGAAGAACCACCTTCCTACCATGAACTCTCTCTCCAAAATAATGAACCTTCTTATTCACCCCAAGCCCCAATAGACGATTCTCTCACTTTGATACTTCAAGGACAAGAGGCCATGAAGCGGAATACACTTGAGTTTGTGACCAACGTGACCAAGGTGATGCATGCTTTAGCCCACCAATGTTTGAATACTCAAGTTGTTTCCATAAACCCATGTGAAAAGTCAAAAGAAGAGCAAAGCATGAAGGAGAATTTAGAAAAGGTGGTGGAGAAGGAAGAGTCGAATTTTGTGTTAGAAGAATTGGAGGAGCCTATGATCATTGAAGAAAAGGAAAAAGTGGTTGAAGATTTAGAAGATGTTGAAAGTCCATGGGAGTGTAGCATCATGGAGCATTCTTCCAAGAAGCTTGAAATTGATGTTGAGGAAGGTACGCAACCTCCAAGGCATGCCATAGTTGGAGACTTGAAAGATGCCTATCAAGGGATAGATTCAATCATAGATGAATTTCTATCTACAATCGAATCCCCTTCCATTGGACATGAAGTTGAAGTTATAGAAGAGTGTGCACAACCTCCCACACCCTTGGTAAGCAATGAGAAAGAGAGTGAATGGAAAGAGAACTACCTAGAGGAAAAAGTTGGCATGGTGTATGTCGAAATTGAAGGATATAGAGAGGTTGATCAAGAGATGGATTTACTCATCAATGAATTCCTATCCAAAATTGAATCACCTCCTATTGGGCAAGAAATCGAAGCTCTTGAAGACAACACCAAGCCATGCGATAAAAGGGAAAAGGTTGAAATTGAGGAAGCTCGCAAAGAGGTGGAAATACACAAAGAAGAGCACAAGGAAGTAGACCTCACATTGTCTAGGTGTGGGGAGGTCTCCCTTCCAAAGGCACCATCCAACACAACATTCAAGTGGGTAAAATTCTTATCCCTAAGCTTTACTTTCTCACTTGAATATGGTTTGATTGAAACGGATGGACAACTTAGAGCTCTTTGTGGAATTAAAAGCAAGAACGAGTTGTGTAGTGGTTGGAAATTTGGTATTAGGTTCGTTAAGGTCAATATTCCAAGGTATAGGGACTGTGATTGGAAGAATAGCACTTTGCATGGGTCTCGATAGAAGGCTTGGTGTGCTAAAGAGAATTCTATGTGTCAACCACCCGGAAAGAAAAAGTATGAAGATCAAATTGAAGACGGGTACGAAAATAAGATATAGGATCCCGGATCGAAGAATGAAGACCAATTAGGGGAACTCATATCTTGGGTTGAACTTTGCCCAAGCTTGGTGAAGACGGTTGGAAATTCTGTCAACCATTCAAGAAGCAAAGATCCTTGGAGATTCAAGGATGAGTACAAACACAAGCCACCTTGAGAGGAGCTCCCCATAAGTCCAACTTAAGGACAATAAACAAAAGTGCTAGGTGGGAGACACCCCACCATGGTAATATCTTCCCATTTTCTCTTTAATAAATATTAGTAGATATTAGTTTAATTTCATGTTTTGTCTAGTTAATTGAGTCTATTTGGTAATTTGGTAGGGTTGAATAAGGTTTTAGGGTGTTTTGAGTAGCTGTTTGGAGGTTTGGAATGCTTGGATTGGTTCAAGGACTTGGAAAAATTTTGAAAAATAGAGCACCATCCACGTGTACGCGCACTATGATGCCAAGGCATCTTAGGCTAGTTTCACTAGCATTTTTCTGTTAGTTTTAGTTGTTTTATGCACTTTCTTGAGCTTAAAGTAACCAAGAATGGTTAAATGAATAACAAAGCAATGAACCATCCAAACAGTATGATTTTGATGCAAATTCCATGAGTTTTTAGTTATATTACTTGAATGCTATGCATGGAAGAATTCTCATGATATTTTGCAAGACTTTGATGCAGTTGTTTGGATGATTTCAGGGAAGAAGAGGCTAGGCAAGGAAGCAACAAAATCAATAAAGGAAGCTTGAATATCACATGTGGAGTTTAAGTTCCAGTTTAAGCTTAAACTGGAACTTAAACTACTAAGCCATATAATGCTGGGAAGTGGCGTTTAAGCTCCAGTTTAAGCTTAAACTGGAGCTTAAATGCCAAAATCATGAAGGCTGAAAAGAGCTGAAACTGGCGTTTAACCTCCAGTTTAACCTTAAACTGGAAGTTAAACGCCAGAAATGAGAAATGCACCAGGGAGCATTCCCACGTTTAAGCTCTAGTTTAACCTTAAACTGGAGCTTAAACGTGTTCGACTATTTTTCTACTCCAGGGTTTGCTTTCTCATTTCCACGTTTAAGCTCCAGTTTAAGGTTAAACTGGAGCTTAAACGTGTTCGACTCAATTTCTCTTCCAGGGTTGCTTTCTTCGTTTCCACGTTTAAGCTCCAGTTTAAGCTTAAACTGGAGCTTAAACGTGTTCGACCATTCCACACTCCGTAGTTGCTTTCTTCCATTTCCACGTTTAAGCTTCAGTTTAACCTTAAACTGAAGTTTAAACGTGTTCGATTACTTTACCCTCCAGGGTTGCCTTCTTCCATTTCCACGTTTAAGCTTCAGTTTAACCTTAAACTGAAGCTTAAACTGCAACTTAAACGCCACTTTGTGAAAGGGTTTCTGGGCCAAAGATATTGCAGTTTAAGTTAGTATTTGAGCACAAACATTGACTTAAACGTACTCTGGTATGAAACCCAATTGAATATCATGGTTTATGGGATTGGGCCTGAAGAATTGATGAGTCTGGAATTTTGATTTGTTGAGTCATGTGTCATTACTTGATTATCACTAAGTTGGCTCAATGAATGTTACAGAATTGGATCAGCAGCCTCATCAGGATTATGGATCATAAACCCAAAGCAAAAGGAAATCAGAGAAAGGCCTCAAAGCCCAAGAAACACAACAGAAGCTCAATTTAGAAAGTGTATAAATAGGATAGAATTTAAGTTAGTTGAGGAGAACTTTTGGAGACTTTTACTTTTATCATTTTTGCTAGTTTTGATACATTTTGTAATTTTTCTCTTGAATTTTGTTAGAAAGCTTCTCAATCTAATTCCATTGGTTAGTTGTCTTGGGAAAGAAACTATCCATAATTGGAATCCTTCGGAACCTTGGGAAAGGAATGGAGGATTCATGCTAGAGAAGCTTGCTCACAGTGAATTGGATTGGGGTTTGGATGGATATTGTGACATGTAATCCTACCAAATTGTGGTTCATGAAACTGTGTGGTATAATCAGTGATCGAGCATCATCTCTTCTTATGAACATTTAAACCAAGGGATTGGGAATTTGTTTGTTTTTAGAGAGAATTGGAGAGCCAAGGGATTGGGATCCAATCATATAAGATTGCCAAGCAAAATTCAATGAATGCATTGGTTGAGGAAGGGATAAAAATGTTTTGATTCGGAGATCCCAATATCTCCTGAAACCCAATGAATTCCCCATTTCTGATCTACACTTTCTCTTTACATTCTGCAATTAAATTCATGCAATCACCCCGATCCCTTTTTAATTTCAGCAATTTAGCTTCTCGCTCTTTAATTCATGCAATTTAAGATTCTTCACTTTCAATTCCGTGCCATTTACGTTTCCAGCCAATTTTACATTCCGCAATTCTCATCTAAATCTTGATTCCGCTCAACTAGAACACACTTCTAATCCGAATTGCTCACTCAACCAATCCTTGTGGGATTCGACCTCACTCTATTGTGAGTTTTTACTTGACGATAACCGGTGCACTTGCCGGAAGGAATTTTTGCCGATCGTGCAATTTCCTAAAATCGCATTTATCAAGTTTATGGCACCGTTGCCGGGGATTGGTTTTCGATTGACAATTCTCAAATTGGAAGTTAACTAGATTGAGCATTTTTCTTGTTTTATTAATTCAGTTCAAGTTACTTGTTGAATTTTAATTTCTGCAATCTGTTACTTGTTACTTGTTGAATTTTAATTTCTGCACTCTGTTACTTGCTTTCTTTCTTTATGCCTTTAAATTCAAGCAACTAACTCACTGACTCACTAACTATTTGAATTAATTCCTCAACTGCTCTAACCATACTCTTCCATTAACCAAGAGTATTTCACTTGTTTGTTGCCTGTGCTGTGTTCTTGTATGACAGGTAGGAGAGGAGAGACATCAACTCCTCCATATACCGAACCAGAGAGGACCCTTCATAAACTTAGAAGGGAAGCAAGAGGGAAGAGAGTACTGAGAGAAGAAGAATCTGAAGGAGAATCTGAGGATAATTTTGAGGAAGCTTTAGATCTCAACATGGATAGAGAAGTTCACAACCATGAGAGAGCTGATGGAAACAATGCCATTCCCGAGAGGAGGGTTCTTGGTTCATACATAAACCCAACCTCTGGGAATTGTGGTAGCAGCATTCAGAAACCACCCATTCAGGCCAACAATTTTGAACTCAAACCACAGCTAATATCACTGGTGGAGGATCATTGTTCATTTGGTGGGAGTGCTAATGAAGATCCAAACCAACATCTCACAAAATTCCTGAGAATTTGCGACACTGTGAAGTCCAATTGAGTCCAGGAAGATGCTTATAAACTGCTCTTGTTCCCATTTTCACTTAGGGACAAGGCGGCTAAGTGGCTGGAATCATTTCCAAGGGGGAGCCTAACAACCTGGGATGAGGTGGAGAGCAAGTTCCTGGCACGTTTCTACCCACCACAAAGGGTCAATAGGCTTCGATCTGAGGTTCAAACTTTTAGACAAAAAGATGGTGAGACGCTCTACGAAGCATGGGAGAGGTTCAAAGAATTGACAAGGAAATGCCCACCAGACATGTTCCATGACTGGGTGCAATTGCATATTTTCTATGATGGACTTTCTTATGAATCAAGGAAGGCTGTAGACCATTCATCAGGAGGTTCATTGAACAGGAAGAAGACTGTGGAAGAAGCCATTGAAGTGATTGAGACAGTGGCTGAGAATGAGTACTACTATGCTTCAGAGAGACACAACACTAAGGGAGTCATAGAGCTGAACCATGTTGATACAATTCTAGCCCAAAACAAGGTGTTTGCCAAGCAACTAGTAGAGCTCACCAGGAAATTAGAAACAAATCAAGTGGCTGCAATACACACACAAGATCAAGAGGAAGTAAGCACTGAAGGAGGTGATTGGGAAGAGGCCAACTATGTGGGAAATCAACAAAGGCAACCATATGATCCACATTCCAACACTTACAACCCAGGCTGGAAAAACCACCCAAACTTTGGGTGGGGAAACCAGCAAACCCAAACACAAAACCACAAACCTTACAACCCCAACCAACATAACAATTCCACATACCAAAACTCCAACCAAAGATCATACCAAGCCACACAAAACGCTTACTCCCAACCACCATATCATGGCCAAAATAATCAACCTGCCCAACCTAATCCGAACCAACAATTTCAAGATCAATTAAACAGGATAGAAGGAA
>NC_029775.3:70923006-70939764 GCF_000817695.3 Arachis duranensis
AAAAAATTTGAGAAAATAAGCTAGGCACCAATGGTTTGAACTTCTGAGACAAATGCCTGTGGTGTTTATGTATTAAGGATATGCTTGGATGAATAGGTTCTGAGGAGTGTTTCAACACTTGGTAACTTGGGTTAACTAACCCGGGATTATCAACCAAAAGTCCATTATCAAGAGCAACCTAAATACAAAACATTTAGTCACACAAAGAGGTGCTGGGCACCAATATCTCAAGAAGAAATGTGAACTAAAATGCCTATAGTGGATATGTGTAGTGAACTGATAAGAAAAAGAAAATGCCAAAGGCTTGTGCAACACATGACACTGAGCAAACAAGGAGCAAAGGAGCTCTAAGAAAAAGAAAAACAAAGAAAGGAAAAGTGCCAAGGACATAAGAATAACAAGAGGCCATAGCAGTGTTTGATGGATGCAATGAAAAAGTGATAATCTTACCTGATAAGAATGAAAAAGTGATGCTGCAACTTTCTGCATAAAACCCTTCTGATGAAACTTCAAATGCTTGCTAATATAGCCAATGTAATTGCTTTTTGTTTCATACTTTCTTCTCAAATAACTCAGGACTTGCTTAGGGACAAGCAAGTATTAAGTTTGGTGTTGTGATGCCAAGGCATCTTAGGCTAGTTTCACTAGCATTTTTCTGTTAGTCTTAGTTGTTTTATGCATTTTCTTGAGCTTAAAGTAACCAAGAATGATTAAATGAATAACAAAGCAATGAACCATCCAAACAGTATGATTTTGATGCAAATTCCATGAGTTTTTAGTTATATTACTTGAATGCTATGAATGGAAGATTTCTCATGAAATTTTGCAAGACTTTGATGCAATTGTTTGGATGATTTCAGGGAAGAGTCGAACACGTTTAAGCTTCAGTTTAAGGTTAAACTGAAGCTTAAACGTGGAAATGAGAAAGCAACCCCAGGGTTTGCTTTCTCATTTCCACGTTTAAGCTCCAGTTTAAGGTTAAACTGGAGCTTAAACGTGTTCGACTCAATTTCTCCTCCAGGGATGCTTTCTTCGTTTCCACGTTTAAGCTCCAGTTTAAGCTTAAACTGGAGCTTAAACGTGTTCGACCATTCCACACTCCGTAGTTGCTTTCTTCCATTTCCACGTTTAAGCTTCAGTTTAACCTTAAACTGAAGCTTAAACTGCAACTTAAACGCCACTTTGTGAAAGGGTTTCTGGGCCAAAGATATTGCAGTTTAAGTTAGCATTTGAGCACAAACATTAACTTAAACGTACTCTGGTATGAAACCCAATTGAATATCATGGTTTATGGGATTGGGCCTGAAGAATTGATGAGTCTGGAATTTCGATTTGTTGAGTCATGTGTCATTACTTGATTATCACTAAGTTGGCTCAATGAATGTTACAGAATTGGATCAGCAGCCTCATCAGGATTATGGATCATAAACCCAAAGCAAAAGGAAATTAGAGAAAGGCCTCAAAGCCCAAGAAACACAACAGAAGCTCAATTTAGAAAGTGTATAAATAGGATAGAATTTAAGTTAGTTGAGGAGAACTTTTGGAGACTTTTATTTTGATCATTTTTGCTAGTTTTGATACATTTTGTAATTGAATTCAGAGCTATGACTCACTAAACCCCTTTCATTGGGTTAGGGAGCTCTATTGTAATTCAATGAATCAATAATAGTTTTTATCTTCTTCTTCAATCTTTTCTCTTGAATTTTTGTTAGAAAGCTTCTCAATCTAATTCCATTGGTTAGTTGTCTTGGGAAAGAAACTATCCATAATTGGAATCCTTCGGAACCTTGGGAAAGGAATGGAGGATTCATGCTAGAGAAGCTTTCTCACAGTGAATTGGATTGGGGTTTGGATGGATATTGTGACATGTAATCCTACCAAATTGTGGTTCATGAAACTGTGTGGTATAATCAGTGATCGAGCATCATCTCTTCTTATGAACATTTAAACCAAGGGATTGGGAATTTGTTTGTTTTTAGAGAGAATTGGTGAGCCAAGGGATTGCGATCCAATCATATAAGATTGCCAAGCAAAATTCAATGAATGCATTGGTTGAGGAAGGGATAAAAATGTTTTGATTCGGAGATCCCAATATCTCCTGAACCCTAATGAATTCCCCATTTCTGATCTACCACTTTCTCTTTACATTCTGCAATTAAATTCATGCAATCACCCCGATCCCTTTTTAATTTCAGCAATTTAGCTTCTCGCTCTTTAATTCATGCAATTTAACATTCCGCAATTCTCATCTAAATCTTGATTCCGCTCAACTAGAACACACTTCTAATCCGAATTGCTCACTCAACCAATCCTTGTGGGATTCGACCTCACTCTATTGTGAGTTTTTACTTGACGATAACCGGTGCACTTGCCGGAAGGAATTTTTGCCGATCGTGCAATTTCCTAAAATCGCATTTATCACACTACGCGCGCACGCTCTCCCAAGCATTTTCGACCATCCATGCGCATGCACAAAGCCCGCGTACGCGTGGATGCAGAAGTTCCACCTCCAAGCCAAGGACTCGAGAGTCGTGCCAACTCTGGGCCAACTCTTTGCCTAAACCCGCGCGGACGCATGCTGTGCATGTCCACACCCCTTCAAATTTCCATACCCACGCGTGAGCACACATGGCGCGTCCGCGCCCCCTCTCTATTCACACATCCACGCGCGCACGCCGTGCGTGCGTACGCGCGGATACCCTTCCTTCAACACATCTTCTTCCCCTCTTTCTATTTCTTTCCTTCTCCTTTCTTCTTCATTTCTTCTACCCCTCATCCAACACTCCCAAACACCATTGATAACCATTTATTTTAGTTAGTTAATTAGTTAGTTAGTTAGTTGTTTAGATAGTTTAATTCTCATTTTATTTTCTCTTTTTCATACTAAGTGTTGGATTATTAATCTTGTTTACTGTTCACTGCTGCTAATCATTGATGAGATGTTATTTTAACATTGTTGTTAATATCCATTGTTGGATTCTTTGATTGAGGTTATGTATTGTTACTTGGTATTGAGTTCTTCATACTTCAATTGGTGAATACTAAGTACACTAGGTCTGCCTTCAAGCATGATTGATCTTTCCTTTTAATTGCATGATTTGGCCACCATGTGATTTGAACTCTCTCCTTGATTAGGCAGTCTCTTGATGGATGATGTTGTGCATTTACATTAATGCATTGTATTTCATGATTACATGCATCCATATGTGTTTGACTTGAATGCTTTCATGCTTCTTTAATGCTTGTCTCACCTTACAAGTTTTCTTAAGGCATCTCAAGCATACTAGGATGAGTGATGTGCATATCTCTTTTGTGACATAGCTTTTTATACTAATGTGTGTTCTAAACCGCGCAATTTAGAATTCACACACCTTATTGTCATAAATGTCACACTAATTCACTCACTCAATTCTAGTGATTTATCTCATTCCAACAATATGTGCCTCCTTGCTTTGTATTTTCTCATTTTATGGTGTCATGATTTTGTTTTTCATGATTGATGCACCACAAGCAATAATGGGAGCGGGAAAAAGAACACACAGCAACCGGTTGAACTACCAGCTGAAGGTAGCACTCCCTTGCTCATCTTTAAGTGCACTGAGGACGGTGCAAACTTTTAAGTGTGGGGAGGTCGTCCGACTATTCGGCAATTTTGGGATGACAAATTTCTAATCTCAACACTTTTGCGTTTCATTTTTAGGTCTTTTAGGATTTTAGTTGCATTTTCTTATTTTTGCATATATATATATATATATACACACACACAATAAGCTTGGTCAAAATAATGAAAAAAATTTTCAAGAATTTTATGTATAGGGCACCTCAATTGCTTTGAGTGAAAAACTTTTTCCTAAGAACTTGCTTGAATTATATATATTGTGGATCATGTTTTTGAGATAAGAACACATAACCTAGTGAGTTTTGAGCCTAATAGTGTGGTTACATCTTATAACCACTTATTTTCCTTCTTGTGTATAAATATTCTTTCTCTATGATTGTAATCTTTGCTTTGTTTAAGTCTATATGTCTATTATTTCGTGTATTCATGCATTTATATGATTGAGACCATCACTTCATTAGCTCACTTACCCATATAGCCTACCTTTTACTCTCCATTGTAACCAATTTTGAGCCTATGCTTAACCCACTTGTCATTAATTTTAGCACATTACAAACCTTAAAGCGAAAAACAATAAATGTCCCTTATTTGGATCTTTGATTAGCTTAGGCTAGTGTGTGTGAGCATCATTCAAGTGTGGGAAACTTGGGAGGGACATTGGTTGAGGTAAAAGGATGTGTTTTATTTTGTATTTCTATATTTGGGAATTGGGTACATACTCATGTGTGAATTATAAGACCTTATGCATTGATATTCATGAAAAAAAAAGAGAAAGAAAAGAGAGAAAAGCAATAAAAAGGGGACTGAAGAACTGAAGATTGATGGTTTAGAAGTTATAGTAATCTCTCGTTGTAAGTATAGTTACTAAACCAAGCAATCAACCTTTCTTACAAACGTTTTGGTTGTCACAAGTAACAAACCCTTTTGAAATTGATAACCGAGTATTCAAACCTCGAGTCGTCTTCTCAAGGAATTGCAGGGAGGTATGTTCTTATTATTGGTTATGGGTTTTATAAATTGGGGTTTTTAAAGTGGGTAACAAGTAAATTAAAGGACAAATAAAATAAATTATTAACTATAAAATAAACTCTTGGCAAGATATGAAAATTCGGAAGTCCTATCATAGTTACTCCTATAAGAATGGAAGTTAATCCCACTTAGTTAACCTTTGCGTAAGCAAGGGAAAGTCATGTGAACTAATTGGTTAGATTTCCCAAGTCCTAGCCAACTCCTAAGGAAAGACTAGAGTTAGTGGAATTCCAGTTAATTAGCCGACATAACAATCAATCATGAATAGTTGATAACTCAAGTGCTTCCAGTTAATCAATTAAAGCCATGAATATAAAAAGCTAAATGAAAGTCATAGATCTGAAAATACCTCAAATGCATTTAAATATAAATTTAAATCTAACATGGAAAGATTTATGAATCAAATGGGCAACATAAGTAATTAACAGATAAAAGTATTAGAGTATCTAATAGTAGAAGAGAAACATAAATTAAAGAACATTGAACCTGTGATGAAGAAGATGAAATCCCTAATTTCTAAAAATCCTAATCCTAATCCTAAATCCTAAGAGAGAGGAGAGAGCCTCTCTCTCTAAAAACTACATCTAAAACTAAAAATTATGAATTATGAAAGCATCATTATGAATGGATGCATTCCCCCACTTTATAGCCTCTAATCTGTGTTCTTTGGGCCCAAAATTGGGTCAGAAACAGCCCAAAAATTGCTGATTGTGAAATCTGGTCCGTACAGGTCGCGGCAAAGTGACGCGGAGGCGTCATCCACGCGTTTGCGTGGAATGAGATTCGCAGATGCGATGCATCCGCGTGGAGTGCGCGTTCGCGTCGTCTATCTGTACGGCTACTATGGTGAATTATATATCAAATCAAAGCCCCGGATGTTAGCTTTCCAACGCAAGTAGGACCGTATCATTTGGACCTGTGTAGCTCAAGTTATGATCGTTTTAGTGCGAGAGGGTCAGGTTGACAACTTTTCAGTTCCTTCAACTTCTTGTATTCCTTCCACTTTTGCATGCTTCCTTTCCATCCTCTGAGCCATCTGATAAACCCCATTTTTAAGGTTTATCTTGTGTTGACTTTAGAGTGTTTTGATAACCTTTTGGCACATTTAGCCTATGAATTAGCATGGTTTTGTTATCTCCCCATATTTGTGCTTAAATGTAAAAACATGCTTTTTTAAGCCTTATATTGATGAATTATAATTTCTCCTTGATCCCATAAGATGTCTTGATGTGTTTGCTAGTAATTCCAGGATTGAAATAGGCTAGGCATGGATCAAAGGAGCAAGGAAGGAAGCATGCAAATGGAGAGAAGCACAAAAGACAAAAGAATTGATCTCGGCCAAGCACGCGCACGCGCACAAGGCGCTCGCGCGCACATTGCAGAATCGGCCAGGGACGCGCACGCGCCGATGGTGGCACATGACTTCATTAATGCAACACGTGCCTGGCAATTTGAGAGGGTTTTTGAACCCATTTTTGGCGCCAATTGCTAAGAGAAAGGAATAAAAGGATGAAGGTTTAAGGGGAAGACAGGAGAAGTTAGTTACAATTAGTCATAACTTAGTTTAGAAGTAGTTTTAGAGAGAGAAGCTCTCACTGCTCTCTAGAATTAGGATTAGGTTTAGGCTAATTTTCCTCTTAGATCTAGGTTTAATTCATGCTTTGATTCACTTTTCATTTACCAATTCTTAATCTTCTCCTCTTCCTCTTTCTAGTTATGTGCTTTAATAATTGTAATTCTTCATTTTGCTTTGGATAGATTGTTGTTCCTTTGTTTTCTTTCAATAATGCAATTTGAGGTAATTCATGATAATTGTGATTTCCTTGATTGTTGTTGGTAATTCTTTGCAATAATTGTTGTTAGATTCTATTCCTCTTGTTGATTTACTATGTTTTCCTTTTATGCCTCCCAAGTGTTTGATGAAATGCTTGGTTGGATTTTAGTGTGGGTTTTGTTCCTCTTGGCCTAGGTAGAGTAATTAGTGACTCTTGAGTTATCAAATTCCTTTGTTGATTGATAATTAGAAGTTGTTAATTGATTTGAATACCTCTAAAGCTAGTCTTTCCCTTAGGAGTTGATTAGGATTTGAGGAATCAAATTGATTCATCCACTTGACTTTTCTTTATTTAGTAAGGGTTAACTAAGTGGTAGCAATGAACAATTCTCATCACAATTGAGGAGGATAACTCGGATAGGACTTTTAATTCTCCTAACTTGCCAAGAGCCTTTTATAGTTGTTAGTTTATTTTCATTGCCATTTACTTTTCATGCTTCTTATCCAAAACCCCAAAATAACTCACAACCAATAACAAGACACTTTATTGTAATTCCTAGGGAGAACGACCCGAGGTTTAAATACTTTGGTTTATAAATTTTAGGGGTTTGTACTTGTGACAAACAAATATTTGTATGAAAAGATTATTGTTTGGTTTAGAAACTATACTTTACAACGAGATTTCATTAGTGAAATTCTAAACCGTCAAAAATCCAATCATCAAAATGGCGCCGTTGCCGGGGATTTGCAATAGTGTTATGTTATTGGTTATTGTACATATGTGAATAATGTAAATATCTTGCTTTTTGCTTCATTTGCTAGTGTAGAATTTTATTTTCCCTTTCCACCATGAATTCTCACTTTGGCTATGAGTTTGGTTCTAATTATGTTGTAGGTAATGAGAGCTTCAATGAGGATGTGTATCAAGGATGGAACAATCAAAGGTGGAAGGAGCCATATGCATATGATCAATCTTCATGGCAACAACCTCCACCAATGCATTATGAAGAAGAGCCATTCTATGATGCATATCAATCCAATGGCTATGGTGAATCTCCTTGTGACTTTCAAGCACCACCATCATATGTCTATGAATCTCATCCTCAACATAAACCTCAACCATTCTCACAAGCCTTCCCATACCAAGCACCTTCCTATAATCCATATCCATCATATGACCAATCATCCATGACATATTCTTATGACCATTATGAGCAAGAACCTTTAGAACCACCACAACCCTATCAAGATTACTCCCAAGAACCACCTCAATACACACCATCTCCACAACCTTACCAAGAAGAACCACCTTCCCATCATGAACCCTCTCTCCAAAATAATGAACCTTCCTACTCACCCCAAGCCCCAATAGACGATTCTCTCACTTTGTTACTTCAAGGACAAGAAGCCATGAAGCGGGATACACTTGAGTTTGTGACCAATTTGACCAAGGTAGTGCATACTTTAGCCCACCAATGTTTGAATGCTCAAGGTACTTCCGTGACCACATGTGAAAGGTCAAAAAAAGAGCAAAGCATGAAGGAGAAATTGGAAAATCCGGTGGAAAAGGAGGAGTCAAATTTTGTATTAGAACAACTGGAGGAGCCTAAGATCATTGAAGAAAAGGGAGAAGTGGTTGAAGATTTAGGAGATGTTGAAAGTCCATGGGAATGTAGCATCATGGAGAACTCTTCCAAGAAGCTTGATATTGATGTTGAGGAGGATGCGCAACCTCCAAGGCATATCATCGTTGAAGACTTGGAAGAGGCTTATCAAGAAATGGATTCAATCATGGATGAATTTCTCTCTACAATGGAATCCTCTCCCATTGGACATGGAGTTGAAATTATAGAAGAGTGTGAACAACCTCCCATACCCCTGGTGAGCAATGAGAAAGAGAGCTACCAAGAGGAAAATGTTGGCATGGTGTATATCGAAATTGAAGAATATGAAGAGGTTGGTCAAGAGATGGATTTGTCCATCAATGAATTCCTATCCAATTTTGAATCACGTCTCATCGGGCAAGAAATCGAAGCTCTTGAAGACAACACCAAGCCAAGAGAAAAAGGGGAAAAGGTTGAAATTGAAGAAGCTTGTGAAGAGGTGGAAATACACAAAGAAGAGCACAAGGAAGTGGACCTTGCATTGTCTAAGTGTGGGGAAGCCTTCCTTCCCAAGTCACCACCCAACACAATATTCAAGTGGGTAAAATTTCTATCCCTAAGCTTTACTTTCTCACTTGAGTATGGTTTGATTGAAAATGATGGTCAACTTAGAGCTCTTTGTGGAACTAAAAGCAAGAATGAGTTGTGTAGTGGTTGCAAGTTAGGAATTAGGCTCATCAAGGTAAAAGCTTCAAGGTATAGGGACGATGATTGGAAGAATGCCACGTGCGAAAATAAGATATGGGATCCCGGTTTGCTCTGTGAAGACCAACTATGGGGACTCGTATCTTGGGTAGAACTTTGCCCAAGCTTGATGAAAATGGTTGGAAACTCTGTCAACCAATTGAGAGGCAAAGATCCTTGGAGATTCAAGGATGAGTACAAACATAAGCCACCATGACAATAAGCACCTCAAAATGTCCAACTTAAGGACTTAAACTAAAAGTGCTAGGTGGGAGACACCCCACCATGGTAAACTCTTTCCACTCTCTTTTATTTTTGCTTAATAAGTGATTTGAGTTACCATTGTAGGTAGATGTTTCACATAAATTTGTTTGTACAACTTAATTGTTAGCTTAGTCACATGTATGTTGTGTTTAGTAGTAGATGAATAATATCAAATTGCATTTTTTTGTGAATTGTGTGATGGTTGATTGGATGAAAAGTGGTGAGCAGTATGGGGAGCACCCAGCATAATCTTTCTGATAAAAAAAAGGGGTGGACGCGCGCGCACAACGTACGCGCACGCGTCCCTGAGCGGATGCATCACCACCCACATACCCGAGAGTTGGGCCTCTCTTGGGCAAACATTATGCCCCGAGCCCAACATGACCCACGCTGACGTGCACTACGTGCGTGCGCGCACATTATGTGCACATGAAAGCTCACGCGGACGCGCACGTGCTGCATGCGCGCCGATCCGCTGCTGCAAATTTTTTAGCCAAACCCCAGAGAGTTGAGCCGGCTCTGGGCCAGCTTTAAGCCCCTGGCCCAACCTAATCTGCACGGACGCGCACTTCCCGCGTGCGCGCCCATGTGCCCAGGAAGGAACAGGCGCGAGCGCATGCATCGCGCCAGCGCGCCTTATCACAGAAGACCAACGTACGCGGACACGCAGGGTACGCACGCGCGCCCTTACATGCTACCACCACTCTAGGCCTTCGACCCGAGAGTTGGGTGTGTGTCAAGCCCACTCTAAGTCTCAGGCCCAACCCCATGTACGCGTGCACGCATTGTACGCGCACGCGCCGTCGCCTAGTCTGCCAATCCGCGCCTAAGCGCACGGTACGCTCACGCGTGGATCCCTAATCTTCCTCAATGTACGCAGACGCGCATGGTGCGTGCTCGCGTTGATTCAAAAATAGGATAACCCTAATGCGCAAAGCGCACTGCGCAGTCGCGCACCCTCTCTTCTTTCCACCATTCCCATCTTCTTCCTCAACCTCCATAACCGCCGCGGCAGCAGCGACAGTCACCACCGCACGGCCAGCCTCTCTTCTTTCTCTCTCTCTCTTTCTCAACACCACCCAACCTCTCTCTCCTCCACTCTCTCTCTCCGCCTCAGTCTCACACCCTTACCGCTACCTGTCACCACCACCGCCGTCGCTCTCCCTTCACCGCCGGCGACGAAGCACTCAGCGGCCCCTCCCTCTCTTTCCTTCCTTCACATTTTCCCATCAATCTCCTTCACCAGTCTCTCATTCTCCCGTTGTGACCACCGCTGCCGCCCCTCTGCCATAACCGCCACCATTCACGGCGGCGTAACTTCTGATTTTGCGGCTCCTCCCCTAACTCCCTTACCATTCCTAGTTCCTCCCAGCTCCCAGGTTCTTACTCCATTTCCGTTTTTCTGTTTTTCTTTTAATTGTTCATTTCTGTAGTTACTGTAATTATCTGTTAGTTAGTTTAAAGTCAAATGTTGCATGTTAGGTTAGATAGAAATATCTGCTGATAGGTAGCTAGGACTGGATAGAGGATTCTAGGCCTGATAAGTGCTCCGTACGTGCATATTTGCTGTTTGTTTCCTTGGGTGTGTATGCTGCTTTTTGGGTTGCTATTTTGTGCAAATTATGTTGCCTGCATGCTAAACCACTGCTGCTATACTTGATTGATGTTGTCATTATGCTATTTGTGCTAGTTTGCTATCCGGAAACGTCCAAATTTAAGCCGGAATGATGCCCGATTTTCCAGAAAATTAGTTTCATTTTGTTCTTTCTTTCAATTTTGGGCCAATCTCCGCTTCCTTTTTAAACTTCCCGGATTTGCATCAATCATTGTGAATATGAACCGCAACTTCTCTTGTTTTTAAGCAAAAATATCATCATGCCAACTAATCCACTTTTCTAACTTACTAATTTCTTTAACCATTTGACATTTACTCACCTTTAACCCTCTTTAACCATTCTTTCTAAAGTGTGATGATTTTATGCTTCATAAGTAAGAGTTGTTGACTTTAATGAAGCTTGCATCCTTGGTTTACTTGTTCACTTATGCTTACTTGTTCACCAAGTCTCTTCAAGTTCATTTCAACATCAAGATTGTTATTAGCCAATTGTATCCTGAACGTGCCTTCTTTGCTACATGCTAAGTGTTTTCTTGCTTATATTCTTCCATATTTTTCAGGATGTCAGATAAAGGAAAGGCCATAGCCACTGCCTCCAAGAAAAGAAAATACTCTACACCCTCTATTCCCGCCATCTACAAGAACTATGCTAAGAATCCACTTAACGATGAAGAAAAAGAAAATCAGCAGTTACCTTCTACCGATCCGACTAAGTTCCCCAATCTCTACTGTGAGCTTCGATTTTCCAAGTATCGAACGACTAAGCTGAATATCGAGAAGAAATTGCTCCTACCCAATGATGTCCGACGGTCCATTACTAGCCGGATACTTGAGTTGGGTCTCGATTTTGTTGATAGAGATTTAGGGGATATTAACATCTCTTGGGTCAAGGAATTCTACTGCAACTTCTTCCGCCCCACTTTGGATTCGGTTCAGGTGAGGGGTAGAGAGATTATGATTACTGAGACTGCCATCGGGGAGGCATTACAGTGCCGGCATATTCCTGATGACTTGTGTGCCCATCAGCAGGCCGAGTTGGCCATACACAGCATGACTTTTGATTATGAGGCACTTAGGAGCGTCATTGGTTTACTGGATGCTACATGGGTTATGGATGCCAACAATACCAAGCCTAAGGGGATGCTATTTGCTCACTTGACTAGAGAGGCCAGGACTTGGCAGATGATCTTTGCCCACTATGTCTTGCCTACCACTCACTTCTCTGAGATCCCTATGGAGATGCTTCTGCTGATCGGGTGTGTTATGGAGGGGAAGGATGTCTCTTTTCCGTGACTTATCCGACAGTGCATGTGGCGGGCGCATATTCGTGGCCTACTTCCATTTCCTACCTTGGTCACGAGTATGGCGTCCCTAGCTGAGGTACCCTGGCTGGACGATGATGTGACACCACCACCCCCTGATGTAAATGACAGGGAGGTTACTATTCCCTGGGGTGGTTGGGTGCACGAGAGGCCCCCTGCTAGACGCCGTTCTAGGGCTAGAGCAGTCGTGGGGACACCTTCACCATCAGCCCCTACGGCAGCCCCATCCTCTTCCACAGCAGCAGCTCCTATAGTTCCCCCTGCAGCACCTGAGCCTACTTATCTACTGGTCCAGCGTCTATTTCGGTTTTTAGAGCGCGAGAGGCGCCATGTCAGACGCTGATTGGATCGGATGGACCAGGCGCTCATATCTCTGGGTGCCGAGCTACCTCCGCTTCCCGATTCTCCGGCCTCCGATGAGCAGGATCATCAGGAGGAGGATGCAGAGGTGACGACTCAGCAGGATGCCCCTCCAGCTGCCCCTGCCACCACAGAGACCACACAGACTCATGAGGAGCCAGTCCCACTGCCACAGACAGAGCCAGAGCACACCGTTGTACCTTCCACTGATCCTCTGGTTTAGCATCGAGGACGATGCTTGTTCTCAAGTGTGGGGAGGGGACCGGTGAACTTTTCGGCTACTCTACTAGTTACCTTATTGTTGCATATCTTTTGTATATATTTTGATGCATTTTTAGTTTACTTTGGATACTTTTACTGCTTATTTTGGTATTTTGGATTTTGGATTTTGGATATTTTGATGCTTATGGATATATTTTTTTAGATGTTTTAGATGATAGATTCCATTCCATACTTTTAGTTGGATTTTGCATATCTTTCTTTTTAGTTTGTGGTTGTGATTAGAAATCATACTTTGAATTGCAAACACTTAGTCACATTAATCATATCTTTCTTTTTGCATAAGAAATTGATTTTAAGCGGAAAAGATAAGGGTGAACTAAGAAAATTTTCGAATTTTTCAATCACAACAATGCTTAGTCAAATATTGAGATTTTCCAAGAAATTTAACTATAGGGCATTAACCCAATTGATTGAAAGAAAACTTTTGGTGAAGCTTGCTTGAATTCATACTTTGTGAAGCATGTATTGAATTAAGAACACAAGCTTGTGAGTTTTGAGCCTATTGATGTGGTTACATTTTATAACCACTTATTTTCCATTCTTGTGTGATATTGTTCTCTTTCTATGATTGTGATCCTTGATTTTGCTTGATTCTAGATGTCCATTTATTTCTTGTATTTGTGCATTTGTATGATTGAGGCCATTATTTCATTAGCCTACTTACCCAAATAGCTTACCTTTTACTCCCCATTGATAGCCAATTTTGAGCTTATGATTAACCAACTTATTCTCGTTTTAGCACATTACAAGCCCAAGGTGGAAAACCAATGAAAGTCCTTGTTTGGATCTTTGATTAGCCTAGGCTAGTGAGAGTGTTTATTATTCAAAGTTGGTGAGGCTTGGGAACATTGGATAGGATAAAAAAGGGATAGTACACTTTCATATTTTAGAATTGGGAACATATTCATGTATTGATCGAATGTATAAGACCTTATGCATTGATGCTCTTATGTATAGTTGAAAAGAAAAAAGAAAAAATTTTTTTTGAGAAAAACAAAAGAATAGAAAAGAAAAAAAAAGAGAAGAAAAGAAGAAAAATAATAAAAAGGGGACAAAATGCCCCAAGGTGAACATCAATAAAAAGGAATCAATGCATAAGTGTTATGAATTAAGGAATAGAATGCATGAGTATGTAAGAAAAAGTAAAGAATGGGTAGTTAGAATAGTTTGAACTTGTATAGGCTATTATATAGTTAGGTGGGGAAGTCTATGTTAATCAAAGATTCAAATCCTAGTCCACTTAACCATAAATGATCCTACCTTGACCCTAACCCCATTACAACCTAAATGAAAGACCTCATGATGAATGTATGCATGCATTGAATGAGTGTTGATTATTAGAAGAAAATCAAATTTTGGAAAAGCTTGAATAGAAGAGAATTGAGTGAATTAACCCTTAAACACTTGAGTGAATAGAGTGGATACACATCCGGAGAGGGTTCAAAAGTTCAATTACGTGTATTCACCCATATTATCTATATTCTTGCAAGTTTGAACTCTTTTTGATGATTCAATACAATTGTGGTTTGGACTTAACTCCTATTGCCCTAACTATTGTGCTTTCACATGTTCTCTTGGGAACTGATTTGTTTGAACTAAGCATTTGCATTTACTAGTTACATTTAGATAGGACTCATATAGTTTAGATGTATTCAATAAATGTCATACCCTTTAGTTCCTTCTTATTCTAGCATGAGGACATGCTAAGGTCTAAGTGTGGGGAGGTTGATAAACCCCATTTTTAAGGTTTATCTTGTGTTGACTTTAGAGTGTTTTGATAATCTTTTGGCACATTTAGCCTATGAATTAGCATGGTTTTTTTATCTCCCCCATATTTGTGCTTAAATGTAAAAACATGCTTTTTTAAGCCTTATATTTATGAATTATAATTTCTCCTTGATCCCATAAGATGCCTTGATGTGTTTGCTAGTAATTCCAGGATTGAAATAGGCTAGGCATGGATCAAAGGAGCAAGGAAGGAAGCATGCAAATGGAGAGAAGCACAAAAGACAAAAGAATTGATCTCGGCCAAGCACGCGCACGCGCACAAGGCGCTCGCGCGCACATTGCAGAATCGGCCAGGGACGCGCACGCGTACCGTGTGCGCACGCGCAGATGGTGGCACATGACTTCATTAATGCAACACGTGCCTGGCGATTTGAGAGGGTTTTTGAACCCATTTTTGGCGCCAATTGCTAGGAGAAAGGAATAAAAGGATGAAGGTTTAAGGGGAAGATAGGAGAAGTTAGTTACAATTAGTCATAGCTTAGTTTAGAAGTAGTTTTAGAGAGAGAAGCTCTCACTTCTCTCTAGAATTAGGATTAGGTTTAGGCTAATTTCCCTCTTAGATCTAGGTTTAATTCATGCTTTGATTCACTTTTCATTTACCAATTCTTAATCTTCTCCTCTTCCTCTTTCTAGTTATGTGCTTTAATAATTGTAATTCTTCATTTTGCTTTGGATAGATTGTTGTTCCTTTGTTTTCTTTCAATAATGCAATTTGAGGTAATTCATGATAATTGTGATTTCATTGATTGTTGTTGGTAATTCTTTGCAATAATTGTTGTTAGATTCTATTCCTCTTGTTGATTTACTATGTTTTCCTTTTATGCCTCCCAAGTGTTTGATGAAATGCTTGGTTGGATTTTAGTGTGGGTTTTGTTCCTCTTGGCCTAGGTAGAGTAATTAGTGACTCTTGAGTTATCAAATTCCTTTGTTGATTGATAATTAGAAGTTGTTAATTGATTTGAATACCTCTAAAGCTAGTCTTTCCCTTAGGAGTTGATTAGGATTTGAGGAATCAAATTGATTCATCCACTTGACTTTCCTTTATTTAGTAAGGGTTAACTAAGTGGTAGCAATGAACAATTCTCATCACAATTGGGGAGGATAACTAGGATAGGACTTCTAATTCTCCTAACTTGCCAAGAGCCTTTTATAGTTGTTAGTTTATTTTCATTGCCATTTACTTTTCATGCTTCTTATCCAAAACCCCAAAATAACTCACAACCAATAACAAGACACTTTATTGTAATTCCTAGGGAGAACGACTCGAGGTTTAAATACTTCGGTTTATAAATTTTAGGGGTTTGTACTTGTGACAAACAAATATTTGTATGAAAGGATTATTGTTTGGTTTAGAAACTATACTTTACAACGAGATTTCATTAGTGAAATTCTAAATCGTCAAAAATCCAATCATCACCATCCATGCCCTATAATTCCTGAAATCACTTAACACACATATCAAGGCATCTAAGGGTAATAAGAGAGGATTAAATAAAAGGAAATAAGAGCCAAAGAAGCATGTTTTCAATCATAGCATAGAATCAAGAAGGAAAATATAAAACATGCAAATCATATGAATAAGTGGGTAAAGAGTTGATAAAAACCACTCAATTGAGCACAAGATAAACCATAAAATAGTAGTTTATCAACCTCCCCACACTTAAACATTAGCATGTCCTCATGCTAAGCTCAAGAGAACTAAAAGAGTGAAGTGGAATGATAGAATGTATGAAATGCAACCTATAAATGCAACTACATGCTAAGAGGTTTCTACCTACTTGGTTAAAAATAAATAAGTTCTCCATCAGATTTCACTAATTCAAATCATATAAAATAAAGACAAGTAGACTTGTAAGAAGACAGCTGGTGGACGAAATTGTGATCCTCAAAGTTGGTCTCTTTGTACTTTTATGAAATTTATTTAATGGCTCTATCAAAAATACCCCAAAGAGATCATGGTGTGATGAATTGGGATCTTAATAATCCCTGGTGTGATCATAACTCCGTTCAACTTAACCAGCAAGAGTACTGGGTCATCCAAGTAATACTTTACGTGAGTAAGGGTCGATCCCACAGAGATTGTTGGTATGAAGCAAGCTATGGTCACCTTGTAAATCTCAGTTAGGCAGATTAAATGGTTTATGATAAGTTCGAAAATAAATAATAAACATAAAATAAAATAGGATAGAAATACTTATGTAAATCAATAGTGGGAATTTCAGATAGGCGTATGGAGATGCTGTGCTCCTCTTGAATCTCTACTTTCTTATTATATTCATCCAATCCTTCTTACTCATTTCCATGGCAAGCTGTATGTAGGGCATCACCGTCGTCAATGGCTACTTTTAATCCTCTCA
>NC_029775.3:70939900-70940264 GCF_000817695.3 Arachis duranensis
GTCACAGCACGGCTAATCATCTGTCGGTTCTCAATCAGGTTGGAGTAGAATCCATTGATTCTTTTGCGTCTGTCACTAACGCCCAGCCTTCAGGAGTTTGAAGCTCGTCACAGTCATTCAATACCGGAATCTTACTCGGAATACCACAGATAAGGTTAGACTTTCCAGATTCCCAGAATCCTACTCGGAATACCACAGACAAAGTTAGACTTTCTGGATTCCCATGAATGCCGCCATCTATCTAGCTTATACCACGAAGATTCTGTTGGGGAATCTAAGAGATATGCGCCCGGCCTAAGGTAGAACAAAAGTGGTTGTCAATCACGCGCGTTCATAGGTGAGAATGATGATGAGTGTCACGGAT
>NC_029775.3:70940363-70948980 GCF_000817695.3 Arachis duranensis
GAAAATAATAGTAATTGTATTGAAACTTGAGGTACAGCAGAGCTCCACACCCTTAATCTATGGTGTGTAGAAACTCCACCGTTGAAAATACATAAGTGAAAGGTTCAGGCATGGCCGAATGGCCAGCCCCCATGTAGGTGATCAAAAGACCGAATGGTCAAAAGACTGCTAATACAATAGTTAAATGTTCTATTTATACTAAACTAGCTACTAGGGTTTACATGAGTAAGTAATTGATGCATAAATTCACTTCCGGGGCCCACTTGGTGTGTGCCTGGGCTGAGCTTGATCTATCCACGAGCTGAGGCTTTTCTTGGAGTTGAACGCCAAGTTGTAATGTGTTTTGGGCGTTCAACTCCGGGTCGTGACGTGTTTCTGGCGTTTAACTCCAGACAGCAGCATGTACTTGGCGTTGAGCGCCACTTTACGTCGTCAATTCCTGAATAAAGTATGGACTATTATATATTGCTCGAAAGCTCTGGATGTCTACTTTCCAACGCCGTTAAGAGCGCGCCATTTGGAGTTCTGTAGCTCTAGAAAATTCATTTTGAGTGCAGGGAGGTCAGATTCCAACAGCATCAGTAGTCCTTTTGCCAGCCTTTTTCAGAATTTTGCTCAAGTCCCTCAATTTCAGCCAGAAATTACCTGAAATCACAAAAAAACATACAAACTCATAGTAAAGTCCAGAAATGTGAATTTAACATAAAAACTAATGAAAACATCCCTAAAAGTAGCTTGAACTTACTAAAAACTATCTAAAAACAATGCCAAAAAGCGTATAAATTATCCGCTCATCAACAGCTCATGAAAGCAGGGATATAGAATCAAGCATTGAACCCTCATTGGTAGTGTATATTACTCTAATCTCTCAAGTGTCTAGGGTCAATCACTCTACTCTTCCCTAGTCATGCTTTCTAAACTTTGTTCTTCATCTAACCAATCAACAAATATTTAATGTATACATACAAACATCATGAGGTATTTTTCAAGGTTGTAATGGGGCTAAGGTAAAGGTAAGGGTATATATATAAGGCTAAGTGAGCTAATAATTGAACCCTTGATTAGTCTAAGATTTCACCTAACACATACATACTCTATATAATCTAGAAATCTTGCCTAGCTGCCCAATTTTCCCACTTGTGTGTTACATACTCATGCACCAATTTTATTTTTGATTTTATCCCATGTGCATTGATTTTTTTAATTTTTGCATTTGGGTCATTTTTGTCCCCTTATTTAATTACTTAAATTTTTTTTCTTTTCATTTTTTTCTTTTTTTTTTGAAATATAAGAATAATATATCAATGCACATGGTGTTTTAATTGTTTTGATCTCACATGAGCATGCTCCCAAATTTTAAATAATTTATTCACTTTAATACCTTTTTCCTATCATCCCATGTTCCCATAAATTTCCCCACACTTAGTTGATACACAATTTCTATCTTAAGCTAACCAAGGATTCAACTTGGGATTTTTAATTTGTTTTTCTGCTTAAGGCAAGTAATGTGGTTATAGAACAGAAGGGGATTAAAAGGCTCAAGGGGGCTAACAAGGGTGATGTAAAAGGTAGGCTTATTTGGGATAAGTGAGTAAAAATTCAAATAATGGCCTCAATCATATGCAGGTATGTATCTACATTATATATTGGATATATAGACTAAAATAAAGTAAAGATTACAATCATAGAGAAAGAAACACACAAGAATAAAATTCATGGTTTAAATAATGTAACCATATAAATAAGCTCAAAATCTCACGGGTTGTTTGTTCTTTGGCTCAAAAACTATGTTCCAAATACAACTTCAAAATAAGTTTAACACAAATTTTTCAATTTAAATTAGTGAAATACTATAAAAATTTCTTGAAAAAGAAAATATTACTTCAACCAAGTACTAACTAAATGCACAAAATCAAATAAATATGCAAATCAAATATGCAAATGCAACAACTAACAAGAAAAATAAACCATTGGTGTTAAGATAGAAGAGTAACTAACCCATGAAGATCGATATCGACCTCCCCACACTTAAAGATTGCACCGTCCTCAGTGCATGCTAAGATGTGCAAGTGGACGGATTGCTTCAACTGACGCTTTTCTCATCAAGGAATGTGCGTAGGAACTTGTTTGTCTCTCCCATGTAAACGTCTTTCGGTTCTCTTCCTGGTGGCCATCCTGAAAGAAAAAGGGAAGAAAAGTAACCCAAAACAAAGATAAAAAACAAATAAAACAAGGGTTGGTTAATGCCAAATAATGAGGGCTCAATTACATGGTAGCTACAACATGTAAGTGAGAAAACAATAGAAGCACATGGCATACTAGTGGTGCAAAATTTTGCAACAATGAGGGAGGGTGTGGGTAAGGAGAGGTAATGTAAATTCATGTCAATGCAAAATTAATACAGGTATAAAAGATTGGCATTGATTTAAATAATATTACCTAACCAGAATAAAACAAGTCTCTAAGCACCTAAAATAATTCAAGAGAAGATGCAACAGTGAAATAAGAAAATTTTAACACCAAAGAAAAAATAATGAATTTAGAAAAGAAAACAAAAATATGCACAAAATTAAGATTCAATGAATGAAATAAGCAAATAAATTAAGTAAAATAAAATGAAAGAGAAGAAGGATGAGAAGGGAAAGAAAAGATTTAGATTTGAAGAAGAAAAGATAAGATATTTTGGCTGAGTTGGATAAGCTGTGCGGCGCAGGTGACGCGGACGCGTGAGTGACGCGTTCGCGTGGATAGGGCTTTGATGAAGTGATGCGAACACGTAGGTCACGCGTTCGCGTGATGTGATTCGTGCCTTCAGCGCGAGTGCAGCCTCGCGGCCGCACAACTCTCTAGTGAGAAGCTCATTTTGCCAAAACTTTGGGTCACGCGATCGCGTGGATGGCCTTTTTGAAAGAACGATGTGGATGCGTAGGGCATGCGTTCGCGTGGTAGGGCTTGTGCTGCTAGCACGAATCCAGCCTAATTCCAGCTCAACTTTCGGCCATACACCCTTTTTACGTCGATTTACAGGGCACGCGTTCGCGTGCGTGACGCGGACGCGTGGGAGGTGTTTTTCCCACATGATGCAGATGCGTCATCGACGCGGTCGCGTGGTCCAATTTGTGCCAAAGGAACGCCTCCAGCCGCGCATTTATGTGACTCTCTGTTCATATTATTTTCTTCCCAACGCACATATGACGTGGACGCGTCAGCGACGCTACCGCGTCGCGTGCGTGCTTTCTACCTTTTTGATTTTTTTTTGATATAGTATGCAGAATGCAAAATGATATGGATATTGTGAGTAATTCCAGGTTCAATGAAAATAATATAAAATAAAAACAAACAACACGAAATAAAATTGAAAAAGAAACGATCATACCATGGTGGGTTGTCTCCCACCTAGCACTTTTAGTTAAAGTCCTTAAGTTGGAAATTGGCGAGCTCCTTGTCATGGCGGCTTGTGCTTGTATTGATCCAGGAATCCCCACCAATGTTTGTACGTCCAATATCCTCAACCAGGCGTAGAAAGGCTTCAAGCAAGCTAAAGCGAGTGACGTGGCCCCAAGAGTATTGATTTCTAGATTGAATTCCGGGGTCCCAAACCTTTCTTTTGCACCTGTCTGCTTGTTGAGAAATATTGTTCCATCCGGGTGGCAAGCAGTCTGAATTCTCACTGAAGCAGCCAAACAACTTCCTAGACCCATTCAGTTGAGCTCTATACCAACCTTTGCGTTTAAACTTTGAGCTTCCAACCATATTGAACTTTGCAGGACAATTCTTACCATTGATCATCTTCCTCTTGCTCTTAATGCCACAAAAAGCTCTAAGTTGACCATCCATCTCCAGTAACCCATATTCAAGTGGAATTAGAAAGCTAAGGGATATGAATTTTACCCACTTGAATGTTGTAAAGGATGATGGCAACTTAGGGGGAGGTGTTTGGAATGAACGTGGAAGCTCCACTCCCTTGTGCTCTTCTCTGACAACTTCCACCTCTTTGCAAGCTTCCTCAATTTCTAGCTCTTCCTCTTGGTAGCTTTCTTCTGATTCAATTTCTTCTTCATTATTCACCAAGGGCATGGGAGCTTGTGCTTCTTCTTCTTTAATCTCCATGTCAAGTCCAATGGGAGAGGATTCAAATGTAGATAAGAATTTATTAATGATTGAATCCATCTCTTGATCGTCTCCCTCAAAGTCTTCAACCATGATATGCTTTGGAGGTTGTACACCCTCCTCAACATCAGTTTCAAACGTCTTTGAAGGAGGTTCTATAACTTGACTTTCCCATGGAGGTTCAGCATCTCCTATGTCTTCAACCACTGCCTCCTCTTCTTCTTCAATAATTCTGGCTTCCTCCACTTGTTCCAATACCAAATCGTGCTGCTCACTATCCACTGGAGTGCCTAACTTCTCCTTCCTGCGACGTTCTTCAGTAGATTCTCCACATGAAGCCATGGGGGTTCCTTGAATGTCTGAACGTCGGGAAGCTAATTGATTTATCACTTACTCCAGTTGATGAAGGGTTGCATGAAATTGATCTACTGATTCCTTGAGCCGAGCCTGTGATTCTTGGGTCGATCCAAAAATCGGCAGTGGTGGTTCTTGGGAGTAATTGGGGTGGAATTGGGGTGTTTCTACATATGGTTCATACGGTTCATAGGGTGGTTGGTATGGTGGATATGGGTTAGGGTCATATGGAGGTGAGTGGCGAAAAGGGGCTTGTGAGTGTGGTGGTTCAAAGTCATGTTGAGGATATCTATCATTTTGGTATGCATTGTAGAGTTGTCTTTGTCTGTGATATCTAGGAGGGTGTTGTTGCCTAAAGGGTTGATCAGATCCTCTTAGCTCCGTCCATCTTTGATTGCTTTGACCTTGATGCATATTCCTGTTATAACTTCCTCTTCCTGCAACATAGTTATAACCAGACTCATAGCCAAAGGGGTGAGAGTTCATAGTAGTGAGAGAAAATAAAAATAGAAACTAACAAAAAGAAAGTATTTTGAAAAAGATATAATTTTTTGAAAAAAAATAAGATAGGATTTTGAAAAAGATATGATTTTTGAAAAAAAAAGATTTGAATTTTGAAAAATAAGATAAGATACGACAAAAATTTTAAAATAAAAATCTGAAATTTTTTTTTTGAAAAATATTTACAATAACCAACAATAAGGCACACGTTTGCAATTCCCCGGCAACGGCGCCATTTTGAAGAACTGAAGATTGATGGTTTAGAAGTTATAGTAAACTCTCGTTATAAGTATAGTTACTAAACCAAGCAATCAACCTTTCTTAGAAACATTTTGGTTGTCACAAGTAACAAATCCTTTCGAAATTGATAACCGAGTATTCAAATCTCGGGTCGTCTTCTCAAGGAATTGCAGGGAGGTATGTTCTTATTATTGGTTATGGGTTTTGTAAATTGGGGTTTTGAAAGTGGGGAACAAGTAAATTAAAGGACAAATAAAATAAATGATTAACTATAAAATAAACTCTTGGCAAGATATGAAAATTCGGAAGTCCTATCCTATTTACTCCTATAAGAATGGAAGTTAATCCCACTTAGTTAACCTTTGCGTAAGCAAGGAAAAGTCAAGTGAACCAATTGGTTAGATTCCCAAGGCCTAGCCAACTCCTAAGGAAAGACTAGAGTTAGTGAAATTCCCGTTAATTAGCCGACATAACAATCAATCATGAATAGTTGATAACTCAAGTACTTCTAGTTAATCAATTAAAGCCAAGAATATAAAAAGCTAAATAAAAATCATAGATCTAAAAATACCTCAAATGCATTTAAATATAAATTTAAATCTAACATGGAAAGATTTATGAATCAAATGGGCAATATAAGTAATTAACAGATAAAAGTATTAGAGTATCTAATTGTAGAAGAGAAACATAAATTAAAGAACGTTGAACCTGTGATGAAGAAGATGAAATCCCTAATTTCTAAAAATCCTAATCCTAATCCTAAATCCTAAGAGAAAGGAGAAAGTCTCTCTCTCTAAAAACTACATCTAAAACTAAAAATTATGAATTATGAAAGCATCATTATGATTGGATGCATTCCCCCACTTTATAGCCTCTAATCTGTGTTCTTTGGGCCAAAAACTGGGTCAGAAACAGCCCAGAAATCGCTGATTGTGAAATCTGGTCCGTACAGGTCGCGGCAAAGTGACGCGGAGGCGTCATCCACGCGTTTGCGTGGAATGAGATTCGCAGATGCGACGCGTCTGTGTGGAGCGCGCGTTCGCGTCGTCTATATGTACGGCTACTATGGCAAATTATACATCAAATCAAAGCCCCGGACGTTAGCTTTCCAACGCAAGTGGAACCGCATCATTTGGACCTCTGTAGCTCAAGTTATGATCGTTTTAGTGCGAGAGGATTAGGCTGACAGCTTTTCACTTCCTTCAACTTCTTATATTCCTTCCACTTTTGCATGCTTCCTTTCTATCCTCTGTGCCATCCATGCCCTGTAATTCTTGAAATCACTTAACACAAATATCAAGACATCTAATGGTAATAAGAGAGGATTAAATAAAAGGAAATAAGAGCCAAAGAAGCATGATTTCAATCATAGCACAGAATCAAGAAGGAAAATATAAAACATGCAAATCATATGAATAAGTGGGTAAAGAGTTGATAAAAACCACTCAATTGAGCACAAGATAAACCATAAAATAGTGGTTTATCAGGGACAAAATGCCCCAAAGCAAATTTCAATGAAGAACAATGCATATGTGTTGTGAAATGAAAAGAGAATGCATGAGTATGTGAAAAAGTGAGGAATGGGTAGTTAGGATAGAACTTAATTGTATAGGTTGTCATGGGTTAGGTGGGAAGTTTAGGTTAATCAAAGATTCAAATATCAAGTCCACTTGACCAAATATGCATCCTACCTTGAACCTAACCCCGTTACAACCACAAGAAAAGACCTCATGATAATTGTATGCATGCATTGAGTAATTGTTGATTGTTAGATGAAAAAACAAATCTTGGAAAGCATGATTAGAGGAGAATTGAGTGAATCAACCCTAGACACCGAGCGAATAGAGTGAAAACACTTCCGGTGAGGGTTCGATGCTCAACTACATGTCTCCACCTACAATCATCACTCTTCATGCAAGTTGTAAAAATGTTTAATAACTTAATTCAATTACGGATTGGATTTGCTAGTTCTTAGCCCTTGTGCATATATGCTTCTTGGGAATTGATTTATTTCGACCAAGCAATTGCATTCATTTAGATAGTTGCATTTAGATAGGTAGCATCTAGTTATTTTGCATTGAATAAATGTGATACCCTTTGCTTCTTTTTTGATTTTAGAATGAGGACATGCTTAGTTTAAGTGTGGGGAGATTTAATAAACCCCAATTTCGTGGTTTATCTTGTGCTTATTTTAGGGGATTTTACCATCTTCTCCCATATTTATTCAATGAAATAGCATGGTTTTGTAACTCTCCTTGGAATTGTGCTTAAATGTGAAAACATGCTTTCTAGGCCCTAATTTAGTTATTTTAATTCACTTTAATTCCATTCGATGCCTTGATGTGTTTGTTGAGTAATTTCAGATTCAGAAGGTAAGTATTGGATGGAAGAAATGAGGAGAAAAGCATGCAAAGTGGAGAATGCATGAAGAAACAAAGATTGGGAATGCACCAATGGACGCACACGCATACAAGGCGCGCACGCGCGGATGTGGTTCCGCATAGGCACGCGCACACGTATATGCCGCACCCGTGCAGATGAGGAAATTTCCAATCAATGCGCTAGCGCATAGTACGCGTACGCGCCGATATTCTCACATGGCCCACTTAAAGGCAAAATGTTGGGGGCGATTTCTTAGCTGCCCAGGCCCAATTCCAGCTTGTTTCTGAGTATATTTCATGTAGAATTGAAGCCCAAGCAAGGGGAAATCAACACACACTCATTAGGATTAGTTTAGAGTAGTTTTAGAGAGAGAAGATCTCACTTCTCTCTAGGATTAGGTTAGAGGTAGATTAGGATTCCTTAGATCTAGGTTAATTTCATGTTTTGATTCACATTTCCTTTATCAATTATTGTTCCTCTACTATTCCTCTCTTTAATTTTGTATTTCATTCTTGTAATTGTTACTTTGTTGTTGATGTGCTTTTTCTTCTTATATTTTCCTTCAATGAAATTTGAGGTAATTGGTGGACGAAATTGTGATTTCTATCTTTTGAGCTTTAGCATATATTTACTCTTAGGGCACTGTTTATTTTCACAACTCCGTTCAACTAACCAGCAAGTGTACTGGGTCGTCCAAGTAATAAACCTTACGTGAGTAAGGGTCGAATCCATAGAGATTGTTGGTATGAAGCAAGCTATGGTCACCTTGCAAATCTCAGTTAGGCAGATTAAATTGGTTTATGATTTTTTTAGAATAATTAATAATAAAAAGGAATGATAAAAGGGATAGAACACTTATGCAGATTCATTGGTGGGAATTTCAGATAAGCGGATGGAGATGCTGTAGAGCCCAGGGACGCCTGCTTTCCTACTGCTTCTACTCAATCCTTCTTACTCCTTTCCATGGCAAGCTTTGTTTAGGGGTTCACCATCAACTGTGGCTACTTTCTTCCTCTCGGGGAAATATCCT
>NC_029775.3:70951215-70951481 GCF_000817695.3 Arachis duranensis
AAGGACCAATGATGTTCTTCAACTCTTCTATGTCCCTTCCTTGCCTTTGTTGCTCCTCCCTCATTGCTCTTTGATCTTCTCTTATTTCTTGGAGAGTGAGGGCGTGTTCATGGTGTTCCACCCTTAATTGTTCAACATTATGGCTCAAGTCTTCCAAAGAGGTACTAAGTTGCTCCCAATAGTTGTTGGGAGGAAAGTGCATTCCTTGAGGCATTTGTTGATGATAAACTTCCTCATGTTCTTCTTGAGGGCCGTGAGGAACTTAT
>NC_029775.3:70952784-70953518 GCF_000817695.3 Arachis duranensis
TGGCGTTCAAACGCCCATTGGTGCATGTTCTGGGCGTTAAACGCCCATGTAATGCTTGTTTCTGGCGTTGAACGCCAGTTTGTCCTCTCTGTGCACCATCCTGGCGTTTAACGCCAGGTTGTTGCTTGTTTTGGGCGTTCAGCGCCAGAATGGTGCTCTGTTCTGGCGTTGAACGCCGGCCAGATGCACCTTCTGGGCGTTGAACGCCAGCCCGTGCATCCTCCAGGGTGAAAAATTTTTTTTCTTCTGTTTTTGACTCTGTTTTTAATTTTTTTGATTTTTTCGTGACTCCTCATGATCATGTACCTAATTCAACACAAAAATAACACTAAAATAAAATAAAATAAAATTAGATAAATAAAATTGGGTTGCCTCCCAACAAGCGCTTCTTTAATGTCAATAGCTTGACAGTGGCTCTCATGGAGCCACAAGATGATCAGGTCAATTTAGTGTGTAGTCCCATCACCAAACTTAGAGTTTGGATATGGGGTTTGAACACCAAACTTAGAGTTTGGTTGTGGACTCACAACACCAAATTTAGAGTTTGACTGTGTGGGTTCTTCTTGACCTTGAACTGAGAGAAGCTCTTCATGCTTACTCTCTTTTGTCACAGAGGGATGGCCATGTGCCTTAAATACAAGGTAGTCCCCATTCAATTGAAGGACTAACTCACCTCTGTTGACATCTATCACAGCTTCTGCTGTGGCTAGGAAAGGTCTTCCAAGGATGATGCA
>NC_029775.3:70961403-70965885 GCF_000817695.3 Arachis duranensis
TGACGTGTTTTGGGCGTTCAACTCCGGATCATGACGTTTTTCTGGCGTTTAACTCCAGATAGCAGCGTGTACTCGGCGTTCAACGCCAAGTTACGTCGTCATTCTTCGAATAAAGTATGGACTATTATATATTGCTGGAAAGCCCTGGATGTCTACTTTCCAACGCCGTTGAGAGCGCGCCAATTGGAGTTCTGTAGCTCCAAAAAATCCATTTAGAGTGCAGGGAGGTCAGATTCCATCAGCATCAGCAGTCCTTTTGTCAGCCTTCTTCAGAGTTTTGCTCAAATCCCTCAATTTCAGTCAGAATTTACCTGAAATCACAGAAAAACACACAAACTCATAGTAAAGTCCAGAAATGTGAATTTAACATAAAAACTAGTGAAAACATCCCTAAAAGTAGCTTAAACTTACTAAAAACTATATGAAAACAATGCCAAAAAGCGTATAAATTATCCGCTCATCAGTAATTCATGTAGATCTTGTTTCCTTTCATGGTTGTGTTAATTCTTTACATTTGATTGTTGTTAGATTTTATTCTTGTTGTTGATTTACTATGCTTTCTTTTTATGCCTTCCAAGTGTTTGATGAAATGCTTGGTTGGATTTTAGTATAGAATTTGTTCCTCTTGGCTTTGGTTGAGTAATTAGTGACTCTTGAGTTATCTAATTCCCTTGTTGATTGATAATTGGATGTTGCTAATTGATTTGATTGCCTCTAAGGCTAGTCTTTCCTTTAGGAGTTGACTAGGACAAGAGGAATCAAGTTGATTAATCCACTTGACTTTCAAGGAGGTTAACGAAGTGGTAGCAATGAACAATTTATGGTCACAATTAAGGAGGATAACTAGGATAGGACTTCTAATTTTCATATCTTGCTAAGAGCTTTGCTAGTTGTTAGTTTATTTCCTTTGAAATTTATATTCCTTGTTTAAAATCTCATCCAAAACCCCAAAAATATACCTCATAACCAATAATCATTCACTTCATTGCAATTCCTAGGGAGACGACCCGGAGTCCAAATACTCCGGTAAATTCTTATTTGGGGTTTGTTCTTAGTGACAACCAAAATTTTGCATGTGAGGACTCTTTGTTGGTGTAGAACTATACTTGCAACGAGAATTCATCTATTTGAGGAAAACCCTATACCGATACAAGAGTTCACGCATCAGGGCTCAATCAATCATGATTGCTAAGAGGTCAATGAGTTACATGACTGAAGAGGATATAAGTTGGATTTAATCCAAAGAGACAATATCCCCTCATCTCAATGAATTCCCCCATTCTTATCTCTCCCATTCTTTTATAGCTTTTACTTACATTCTGCAAAATCCCATTCCCCTTTACATTCCTACTATTTCCATTTCTGCACTTTATTGCTTTTCTTTATTCTTTTGCCATTTATGTTTTTGCCATTTATAATTCTGCACTTACACTTTACCCTGTTGAGCTTGACTAATTCACCAATTAATTAAAATTGCTCAAATCTACCAATCTCTGTGGATACGATCTCACTCCACTGTGGGTTAATACCTGACGATAATTTTGGTGCGCTTGCCAAAGGTTGATTCATCAATATTATTGGGAAGGGTAGTGAATTCCACTCATCATGAACACTGGAATTGGGGGAGATATTGACCCCGAAATCACAGGGAGCAAAACACGACACTGCAGAGTTACCAGCCTGACCTCTTCATCTTCAAAGGAACATAACATGAGTTGTAGATGTCCAAATTATATGATCTTGGTGGCGTTGGAAAGCTGACATCAAGAGCTTTCCAACGATATATAATACTTTGGGGTGGACGTTAAAACTGGAGGTGACAAAGGCCATTAATTCAGCATTGTAAAACCTAGGCGTGCCACTTGATATTGAAGGCGTGGCACGCCAGCTCTATTTTCATAATGGGCGTGCCACTTGGAAATCTGGGCGTGGCACGCCAGTTCTAATAGCCAGAGAGGGGATTTTGGTGCATCATTGAGGTGTGGCACGCCAGTTTTAGGCATGACACACCAGTTTTGGGTGTGGCACGCCAGCTTCACAACATATGGGGCGTGGCACGCCAGAAGTGGGCGTGGCATGCTGGGCTACCTGACAAACTGACCTCTTCACCTTCAAATGGGCATAACTTGAGTTACAAAGGTCTAAATGAGTTGATTCCAAAGACGTTGGAAAGCAAACATCCAGGGCTTTCCAACAATATAACACTTTATAGTAGATGATGGTGATTTTGGAAAACAAATTCCAACACACATAACTAACCGGCAAGTATACCGAGTGGCATCAAGTAGTAATAACTCACTTAGAGTGAGGTCGATCCCACATGGATTGATGGATCAAGCAACTTTAGTGGTGATTGGTTTAGTCAAGCTAATATTGAGTGATTGGGTGAAATTGATCAACAAAATATAAAATTGCAATGAATTTAAATTGCAGAAAGTAAATAGAACATAGTCTTTTTAGTCAAGCTAATATTGAGTGATTGGGTGAAATTGATCAACAAAATGTAAAATTGCAATGAATTTAAATTGTAGAAAGTAAATGAAACAAAAGCTTAAAGAACAAGCAATGTATATTGCAGAAACTTAAATGACAAGAAATGTAGATTGCAGTGAATATAAAGGGAATTGGGTGCAGGGAATTTAAAGCAATCAGCAAGCAGAACTTGGAACAATTGCATAAGAATTAAATTGCATGAAAAGTAAAAGGAATTGGGTGTTGGGAATTCAGAAATTAAACAAGAGAATATAAGTAGCAATCAAACAGAGAAGTAAATTGCAACAGATCTTAAACAGAAAAGTAGAATTACTTGAAGAAGCAAATAGAAATTAAATTCAACTCAATTGCAAAATCAAAATGAGAGGTTGAAGATCTCAGGAGCTCAATGAGACTAGAAAACAAGTATGTATCTCACTCCCTTCCTTGATCAAAGTAGAAAACAAATTGCAGAAGAGAAGTAAATCAAATAGCAAGTGAAATGTAAATCCAATTCACAATTATGCAGAAGAAGAGCAAAAAGGAATTTTAGATCAACTGAAACAGAATTCCTTCAAATTCTTGATCTAAAATTTAAAACTTAAAAAGCAAAACTAAAAGAAAGAGAGCTCTCTACTACTAATCCTCTTGCAATTTGGACTCTGGAGCATTCATGCTTGAGTCAACGTTTGAGGCAAACGTTGACTCAAACGTCTTCGTGTGTGGCATTGTGTAGAAGGGCATTTGATATCACTCACATTTGGGTTCACATTTGAGATCAAACGTAAGCTCAAATGTGATCTCCTCCAAGGCATTCTTTGGCCAATGTTTGACCTCACGTTTGAGGCAAACGTTGGCGCAAACGTTGAGTCCTCCCAGGCATCAATTCATCAGCCAACGTTTGACCTCACGTTTGATGCAAACGTTGGCGCAAAACGTTGAGTTCTCCCAGAATGTTCTTCAGCCAACGTTTGACCTCACGTTTGAGGCAAACGTTGGCGCAAACGTTAAGCTCTTCGAAGCCTTTTTTCCTTGTCACATTGTAGCGCTCGGTTCAAGCAATTAATCCAGCGCTAGTGATTGCCTTTCATGAATGCGTGCTGCCTTTGCTTTCATTGGCTTAGCTTTAATGAACACTGGCTTTATTGGCATTACTAACACTTCATGTGTACTTGGTTCATGATTAATGCTAATGCATTAGCCAATTGGCTTTAATAATGTATGCAAGCATTAATTCATTAATTCATTGATCTTAATAATGCATGATTGATTAGTAATGTCGTGAAGCTAATTAATGATGCCAATTAAATAATTCATGGTTCATGACGGCATGCATGCATGCTTTTTAATTGGCTGTGGTATTCTTGGTCAAGGGCCATGCTTTTAAAAGCGTGGCCTAAAGCTCCAAAGTGTGCTCAATCTTCAAAGTATGCTCGGAATTTTTCTTTTCTTCTTTTTGTCTTATTTTGTGCTATTTTGCTTCTTTTTCCACTTATTTCCTACAAAATTTATAAAATCAAAAGATCAAAGAAATATACTATTTAAGCACAAAAGAATGCAATATTTAAGCACTAATCATCAATTTCTTGTATGAAATAGCATAGAAAAACATGACATGGTGACATGTTATCACAACACCAAACTTAAACCTTGCTTGTCCCCAAGCATGAAAAGAATCATGCAGTAGAGATTGACAATTCAAGGTGAGAAGAATAGCAAGTTAATGTTCATGGCAAGCTAGTTTTCTATGCATACTACAATCACAAAAGAAATGTAAATGATTGATGCTTCTATCTACCTCAATTCATGAAATCTTTTCCTTATAATTCTTTATTGAATCAAGCTTTTGATTTTCTTATTAGCTTCTCATTTTGGGTGCTTTGCCCCAGGAGTTAATAACAAAGCTACGATTCTAAATGCTTTGTTTTCAAGTATTACCAATTGATACATAAGCACCACAAGCATTTGAATTAGAGGACTTTATTAAGCTCATTTTTTTCTTTTCTTGAC
>NC_029775.3:70965897-70975348 GCF_000817695.3 Arachis duranensis
TACTTAACAATGGAATTGTCATTGGTACTCAGAGCCTTCAGCTTTCTCATTCTTTCCCTTTTTCTTTTCTTGCCCTTTTTTGCTTTTTTTTCAAGGTTTTCATGATTTCAAAAGATTTCACAAAATGTTCTAGATAAAAACTTCAATTAAATAAAATCTAATGCAATTGAGCAACAATCAAACATACTAGCTTTCCAATACTTTTATGCACATGCTAAGTTCTTCTTTAATTCCTTGTTTGTTTAAGATCATGATACTTTATTGCTTTGAGCTCACAAAATTCAAGTTGGTAGTCATAATGTCACAGCAACATGTTACAAATCAAAATTCAAACTATGTTTATTCATACCACACATGCATGCAAAGAAGATAATAAGACAATCATGCAATTTAAAGTGCTAGAAACAAATGAGAGGAAAAAGAACTTTACAACCATGTAATTCATCTTCTCTATTGTTGTCATTTTCCTCCCATTCTCCTCCTTCCCATACCAAACTCAGAATGCTTGCTCACCCTCAAGCAATAATTAGAACCGTGGCTATGGGGCTAAGATGGATCATGAATGTCTTACACAATGAAATATTAGTAGCACATGTGTTTTAAGCAAGCAAAATTAAAGATAATAATAAAGGCACAAAGGACAGAGACATTGTGATTGCATAGATAAGAAGGTGTGCACAATACATTGCATAAAAGATAAATGGCACACCAAACTTAGTGTGACACTTTCACTTGGAATTAATGCAAATATCCACTAAAGATTGGAAGCAAATTTTGTTGCATAGCAACACCAAACTTAGAATGCAATCATATGTCAATTTATTTGAATTAAAACTAAGCAAATAAAACTATTATTTGTTAAGTACAATCACCAAGCCAAGAATCTGTCATGAATAAGGATCTCTTGGTGATGTACTAACAAATACAGTTAATAAGCAAACTAGAGGAAAGCATTTAAAAATAGAAAAATAACTAAAGCAAGTGGAATGAAAAAGTATTAAATCAAAATTGAAAAATAAAACTGTAGAGGCATTGTGATTATGCAAACAAGTGGTGCTGCTGGATGACTTGGATAAAAAATTAAGTGGCATACCAAACTTAGAATCTTAGTGTGACACTTTAAAATTAATGCAATCATCCAGGGGGATTGAAAACAAAGTGTTGCATGGAAACACCAAACTTATAATGTAACCATATGCCAATTTATTGAATTTAAACAAACCAAAGAAAGAAAATAAAGTAGAAAAGAGAAATTATACCTACTGTTGGCATGTTGTTCTTCACTTTCTTCCTCTTCTTCCAGTTTGTTAAGAGGAATGACCTCAAGGGAAGAGATGATTCAGCTATTGCCCCCTGTCTTGGTCTTTCCTCAGCAAGCTTTCTTTTGTTAATGACTTGATTGAGCTTGCTTGCTGGATCAGGGGGAGGATTGCTTGTAGTTGACCTTCTCTTCTTCATGAATATTGTCCTTTGTAGCTTGGTCACAATCTCCTTCTCGGTGCTTTTGTTAATTGCCTTCATTTCCTTGAGTCCAAGTCTTGGTGGTTGTGTGATTGTTAGAGTGATTTCTTCATCAAGAGCTTTTTGCATTGGTGGTTCCATGAGCTTTTCCTCTTTGCACTTCTCTGCTTCAGTTGAGTATGACTTATCTTGATTGGCTTCCTCCTCTTCTTTTACATGATCTTCCATTAAGTCTTTTGGGAGTGAAGTTTCATATTCCTCTATCACCTCAATCAGCTTCTGTAGATATGAAGCCACAGGTTCAAACACCTCCACGACCTCCTTTTCCATTGAAATTTCACTTGACACAGAGGTTTCCTCATATTTCTTTTCCACTTCCTCACCCATAAATTGTTCTTCATCCTCTCTATTTAATGGTTCTAAGGTCCTCCTTGTTTGTTCTAAGGGCCTATTCATCTTCTTGAAGAGGATTTCTTTCCAGGATTGGGGTTGTGTGTGTCTTTTCACGAGTTGTCTGTGTATTTCAATGGCTTGGCATTGGCTTGTTATGGTGAAGTTGTGTTGAGGGGTGTGGAATGAGTTGTGTGATTAGTGGGATGACTTGTATGGATTTTGGAGGAAACTTTGTGTTGAGGCATAATCAAGTGATGAAGAACTTTCAAATGAGCAACTAGGAAGTGAGTGTGGATGCTCTTTCATTCTTTGGTGATACTCCCAGCCACCATTAGAATAATTACTTGCATTATTTTGTGGTGGAAGAAAATATCCCATATGATTCTCTTGCTCATCTTGTGTCTCTGAAGCAAATCTCCATGGATTGGAGTGCTTATAATTTGTATTTTCTTGGTGATATTTCCAGCCACCATTAGAGATTGGTGATGGTGGGTAATATCCCATAAATTTTTTTTTGATCATAAGATGAGTTGAACTCCATTTGAATTTTGTAAAACACAACACCAAGGAAAATTAAAATTACTCATATCAGAGATGAGAATTTCTTAGTGAGGCAAAAACTCAAACACCTTAGTTTCAATCTAAAACAGAAACCAAAAATAAAGAAAACGCTTGATCTAGACTTCTCACCCACTTAATCATTGTTGATATAAATCAATCCCCGGAAACGGCACCAAAAACTTGATGGTGATTTTGGAAAATGAATTCCAACACACATAACTAACTGGCAATTATACCGGGTCGCATCAAGTAGTAATAACTCACTTAGAGTGAGGTCGATCCCACAGGGATTGATGGATCAAGCAACTTTAGTGGGTGATTAGTTTAGTCAAGCTAACATTGAGTGATTGGGTGAAATTGATCAACAAAATGTAAAATTGCAATGAATTTAAATTGTAGAAAGTAAATGAAACAAAAGCTTAAAGAACAAGCAATGTATATTGCAGAAACTTAAATGACAAGAAATGTAGATTGCAGTGAATGTAAAGGGGATTGGGTGCAGGGAATTTAAAGCAAGCAGCAAGCAGAACTTGGAACAATTGCATAAGAATTAAATTGGATGAAAAGTAAAAGGAATTGGGTGCTGGGAATTCGGAAATTAAACAAGAGAATATAAGTAGCAATCAAACAGAGAAGTAAATTGCAACAGATCTTAAACAGAAAGCAGAATTACTTGAAGAAGCAAACAGAAATAAAATTCAACTAAATTGCAAAATCAAAATGAGAGGTTGAAGATCTCAGGAGCTCAATGAGACTAGAAAACAAGTCTGTATCTCACTCCCTTCCTTGATCAAAGTAGAAAATAAATTGCAGAAGAGAAGTAAATCAAATAGCAAGTGAAATGTAAATCCAATTCTTAATTATGCAGAAGAAGAGCAAAAAGGAATTTTAAATCAAGTGAAACAGAATTCCTTCAAATTCTTGATCTAAAATTCAAAACTTAAAAAGCAAAACTAAAAGAAAGAGAGCTCTCTACTCCTAATGCTCCTTAGTGGAGCTAACCCTTTTTCTAATGCTCTCTATTAGAGCTCACCTCCTCAGTAAAATAAAACTAATGCCTTTATATAGGCTTTTACAAAATGAAAATGAAAAATGAAAACAATATTTACAAAATAAAATTCCTAATTTAGCTTCTCTGTGTGCATTTGAGTTATGTGGGCTTTGCTTGCTTTGGAGTGGAATTGGGTTGAAGATCGATCCGGATGGCCTTGGTTTTGAGAAGAAATCTGCTTGCAATTTGGACTCTGGAGCATTCACGTTTGAGTCAATGTTCGAGGCAAATGTTGACTCGAACGTCTTCATGTGTGGCATTGTGCAGAAGGCCATTTGCTGTCACTCACGTTTGAGTTCACGTTTGAGATCAAATGTGAGCTCAAACGTGATCTCCTCCTAGGCATTTTTTGGCCAATGTTTGACCTCACGTTTGAGGCAAACGTTGGCACAAACATTGAGTCCTCCCAGGCATCAATTCATCAGCCAACATTTGACCTCACGTTTGAGGCAAACATTGGCGCAAACATTGAGTCCTCCCAAGGTGTTCTTCAGCCAACATTTGACCTCAGGTTTGAGGCAAACGTTGGCGCAAACGTTGAGTCCTCCCAGGGTGTTCTTCAGCCAACGTTTGACCTCACATTTGAGGCAAACGTTAAGCTCCTCCAAGCCTTTTTTCCTTGTCACATTGTAGCGCTCGGTTCAAGCAATTAATCCAGCGCTAGTGATTGCCTTTCATGAATGCTTGCTGCCATTTAAGCACAAAAGAATACAATATTTAAGCGCTAATCATCAATTTCTTGTATGAAAAAGCATAGAAAAACATGACATAGTGACATGTCATCAGTAGACATTCATTTTGAGGCCCAACCAACTCCATACTTTCAACTTTGCAAAGTGGGTCAAACTCTAAAGGGCGAAATCAAGTGGGGGTGGCACTTGGAACCACACGCCAACTTCTTCCTGCAGCCTCCAACCTTTAACCAAGCCCACTCCAACTTTCATTCAAGGCACAATTGTCATCCAATCAATACCACAAGAAGCATCTAGAATAGTTTATTTTTATTTCATTGTAATTTGCTTTTAATTTCATTTAAGTTTGTAATTTAGGAGAGCCTATATAAAGGCCTTAGTTTCATAGAATTAGAGAGCTATCTATTAGGCTGGACACATTTGGAGGAGTGAGTCTTCGGACCCTCCTTCCCACCATTCTCTTCTCCTCTTCTATTTTCTTACTTGTAAATATTTTAGTTATGAATTATTAACTCTTTCCATTAGGAAAGAGAGCTCTATTATTTTTCAATGGATTGATTGTTTTTATTCTTTTTCTTTTCTTCATCTTTCTTTGATTTACTAGAAGGGATTTTGTTCTTCATTCTAGCATTTAATTATCTTGCAAAAGAGATTGAATGTATTTGGGTTTCATGGGAACCTTGGAAGAGGAATCATAAAACCATGCTTGAAATCCTTTATCACACTTGAGTAGGATCTGGGTTTTGGTGTTTGGATATGGTGACATATAATCCTCCCTCTACTTGGACCTATGAGGATGTGTGGTATAATCAGGTAACAAGCTTTATCTTTTCTCATGAGCAATTAGACCAAGGAATTGGCTATTGATCAAGATTTGAGAGATTGAGTCACTAAGGAATTGGGGCTCAATCGATCATGATTGCCAAGAGGTCAATGAGTTGCATAATTGAAGATGAGATGAAATCAATTAATCCGGAGAATGCAATATCTCTTGATCCAAATGTTTATTTTATCTTTCTTTCTTTTATTTACTTTGTGGTTATTTACATTTTCTGCATATTACATTTCCATTACTTTACTTTCTTGTACTTTACTTTCCTTGCCATTTACTTTCTTGCACTTTATTGCTTTCCTTTACTTTCATGTCATTTACTTTTCTTGTTGCTTATCATCACAATTATGAATCGTCTAACTAGGATAATCAATCAACTATTGCTTGCTTAATCCAATTAATCTCTGTGGATACGATCCCACTCCATTGTGGGTTATTACTTGACGACAATTTGGTACGCTTGCCAAAGAACGGATTCATTATATGTGGGTAGTGAATTCGGGTCATCAAGTTTTATGGCGCCGTTGCCGGGAATTAATTGTGATTAACAAACTATCGGTTGGTTGATTACCTAGATTAGACATTTCTTTTCCTTTATTTTTTTTTGTTTTTGTCATTTAATTTCTTTTAATTTTCTCTTGCTAGTAAGGTGTTTGTGTTATTGCCTCACTAAGAAATCCCTCATCTGTGACAATGGGGATTCCAATTTCTTTTGGTGATTATTGTTTGAGACAGAGCATTTTGCAAGTAAGAATGGGGTTTACCTCACATTTTGATCAATCATGTCATATAGGATATTGCCCACCACCACAAAATGATTCTAGTCATTATCCTAATGGTGGCTGGGAATATCACCAAGGAATGATAGAGTATGAGCAATCAAATAAAATAGAGTACCTCCCAAAGCCACAAAATAGTTCATATTGTTATGACAACTACCAAAATTTTGGCTGGGATTTTAATGCTGCATACCCCATTCTTCAAGGACTATCATCCCGTAATTGTTCAACCTATGCATCTCCACAAAATCTTCTAGAATTTGCAATAGAAGAACTCTCCAAGAGATATATTTTCATTGCCCAACTCAGTAAGTTTTTAAGGCAAAATGTAAGAGAGGTGATTGAAGATATGGAAATCTCAAGGAGAAATCAAGAAGAGCAAATGAGACAATTGGCACAACATTTTGTTGATGAACCAACCAATGTCTTCCCTTGGCCAGGGGAAGAATATCATGCCATCAGTCTAAGGAGTGAAGAAGTTCTTAATGAGGGTGAAAATAAGGAATTGGTAGAGCAAGAAGAAAAGATCTTTGTACCAAGAGAGCCATTATTCCAAGAAGTTCTTGATAAAGAGGATACTCTAACCATCTCACAATACTCAAGTGTTGAAATCCAAGACGTGAAGGCAATCAACAAAAGCACCAAAAAGAGGATTGTGACCAAGGAACAAAGGAATATATGCATGAAGAACAAAAGGTCAACTGCAAACAATCCAACCCCTACCCCAACAAGTAAAGCAAATCAAGAAAACAACAAAAGAAAGTTTGCTGGGAGGCACTCAAAACAGGGGACATCAACTTGCTCTTCTTTCCTCTTGAGGTCATTCCTCTTAACAAACTGGAAGAAGAGGAAGAAAGTTGAGAACAACATGTCAAGCTAATGACATTAAAAGAGCGTTTGTTGGGAGGCAACCCAACCCTAGATAACATTTTCTTTCCTTGATTAGTTTACTTTCAATAATTTGGCATATGATTGCATTCTAAGTTTGGTGTTACCATGCAACAATTTGATTTTCATTCTTCAATAGGTACTTGCATTATTCTAAAAAGAAAGTGTCACACTAAGTTTGGTGTTGCCATTTATTATTCATGCTGTGTACCATGCACACCACTTATTAATGCAATCATATTGCCTCTGTTTCTTTCTTGTGCCTTTATTAATTTTGCTTGCTTAAACACATGTACTACTAACACTCTATTGTTTAAGACATTCATAAACTATCATAAACCCCATCACCACTGTTTTATTTGTTGCTTGAGGACAAGCAATTATTCTAAGTTTGGTGTGGGAAGGGAAAGAATAGGAGGAAAGTGACAACAACAATGAAGATGAACTACAAGGTGGTAAAGTTTCTTTTCCTCTTACTTGTTTTCAGTACATTTAAATTGCATGATTGTCTTTTATTTCCTTTTTATACATGTGTGTTGTGAATAAGCATAGCTTGATTGTTACATTATGACTACCATCTTGAGTTTTGTGAGTTCAAAAGCAATTTAGTTTCATGATCATTAACAAATAAGGTAATTAAAGAAGAAGTTAGCATGAGCTTATATGTATTGGGAAGCTAACATGATTATTGTTGCTCAATTGCATTTGAATTTGTTTGATGGAAGTTTTCATCTAGGACATTTTATGAAAATTTTGAAATCATGAAAACCTTGAAGAAGCAAATGAAAGTAAGGCAAGAAAAAGAAAAAGGGAAAGAATGAGAAAGCTGAAAGCTCTGAGTACCAATGACAATTTATTTGTTAAGTACTTGTGGTGTTTATGTATCAAGCAAAAAGTTTGAAAACAAAACACTTAGAGTCAAGGCTATGCTCAAGTGCAAAAGCAATCCCTCAAAGCTCAAGGCTCTGAGCATTAATGATTAGAGAGTAAAGAAAAGAAACAAATGAGCTTAAAGAGTCCTCTAATTAAATGCTTGTGGTGCTTATGTATCAAGTGGTAATACTTGAAAACAAAGCATTTAGAGTCGTAGCTTTCAACACATGGTGCAAAGCACCCAAGAAGCTAAGCTAAGAAAAGAATGAAAAGCTTGTTTCAAGGAAGGAACATAAAGAAAAAGATTTTATAAAATGAGCTAGATAGAAGCATCAATCATTTGAATGTCTTTTGTGACTGTAGCATGCATAAGAAACTAGCCAACCATGAACATAAAAATTGCTACTCTTCTCACCTTGGTTTGTCAAAATCTATTGCATGATTATTTGTTTGCTTGAGGACAAGCAAGGTTTAAGTTTGGTGTTGTGATGACTGCGCATCATGTACCCTTTTTCTTATCTAAAAGGGTCATAAAAAGAACACAATCCCATTGAATCAATGCATTTTCATGGAACAAATGATATATATTATAGTACATTGCTTTGAAATGGTTTGTGTTAAATTTCAGGTGGAAAAGGAAGCAAAAAGAGCACAAAACAAGCAAATAAAGCTGGGCGTGCCACTTGGTGCTTTGGGCATGGCACGCCAGGCAAACATTCCAGCAAGAGAGATTGAAGAGTTCAACATGGGCGTGCCACTTGATGTCGAAGGCGTGGCATGCTAACCTCAATTGTGACATGGGCGTGCCACTTAGGTTCTAGGTGTGGCACGCCAAGCGTGAAAGAATGAAGTTCCAACTTGGGCATGCCTGATGAGCGGATAATTTGTACGCTTTTTGGCATTGTTTTTAGTATGTTTTTAGTATGTTCTAGTTAGTTTTTAGTATATTTTTATTAGTTTTTAGTTAAAATTCACTTTTCTGGACTTTACTATGAGTTTGTGTGTTTTTCTATGATTTTAGATATTTTCTGGCTGAAATTGAGGGACCTGAGCAAAAATCTGATTCAGAGACTAAAAAGGACTGCAGATGCTGTTGGATTCTGACCTCCCTGCACTTGAAGTGGATTTTCTGGCGCTACAGATGCCCAATTGGCGTGCTCTCAATGGAGTTGGAAAGTATACATCCTGGGCTTTCCAGCAATATATAATAGTCCATACTTTGCCCAATATTTGATGGCCCAAACCGGCGTTCAAAGTCACCATCAGAATTCCCAGCGTTAAACGCCAGAACTGGCACCAAAGTGGGAGTTAAACGCCCAAACTGGCACAAAAGCTGGCATTTAACTCCAAGAGAAGTCTCTACATGAAAATGCTTCAATGCTCAGCCTAAGCACACACCAAGTGGGCCCGGAAGTGGATTTTTATGTCATTTACTCATCTTTGTAAACCTTAGGCTACTAGTTCTTTATAAATAGGACCTTTTGCTATTGTATTTTCATCTTGGTAGCTATCTTTGTTCTTATGCTATTTTAGATCATTGGGAGGCTGGCCATTCGGCCATGCCTAGACCTTGTTCTTATGTATTTTCAATGGTGCAGTTTCTACACACCATAGACTAAGGTGTGGAGCTCTGCTGTACCTCGAGTATTAATGCAATTACTATTGTTCTTCTATTCAATTCAGCTTATTCTTGTTCTAAGATATCACTTGTTCCTCAACTTGATGAATGTGATGATCCGTGACACTCATCATCATTCTCACCTATGAACGTGTGACTGTCAATCACCTCCGTTCTACCTTAGATTGGGTGGATATCTCTTGGATTCTTTAACCGGAATCTTCGTGGTATAAGCTAGAATTGATGGCGGCATTCAAGAGAATCCGGAAGGTCTAAACCTTGTCTGTGGTATTCTGAGTAGGA
>NC_029775.3:70975421-70976649 GCF_000817695.3 Arachis duranensis
GTGACCATAGCTTGCTTCATACCAACAATCTCCGTGGGATCGACCCTTACTCGCGTAAGGTTTATTACTTGGACGACCCAGTACACTTGCTGGTTAGTTGTGCGAAGTTGTGTTTATGCCATGGTATTGAACACCAAGTTTTTGGATTCATCACCGGGGATTATTTGAGTTGTGAAAAGAAGTGATCACAATTTCGTGCACCAAGTTTTTGGCGCCGTTGCGGGGATTGTTGAGTATGGACAACTAACGGTTCATTTTGTTGCTTAGATTAGGTATTTTTCTTCAGAGTTCTTAAGAATGAATTCTAGTGTTTCAAGGTGATGTTCTTATCATCACCAAAGCTGATTGATCTTCATCAATTTAGCTCTTGAATGCAATGTTCTGCTGAAGCTTGGCTGACCATGTCTAATTCCTTTAGACTGAAGCTTTAGACTAACATTGCATGATTCCTGGAATTCTCATTAAGAATTTTGATATCTTTATTTTCTTTTCCACTTAACTTTCGAAAAACACAAAAAAATTACAAAATCATAAAATCCAAAAATATTTCTTGTTTGAGTCTAGAGTCTCATTTTATGTTTGGTGTCAATTGCATGTTTCTGTTCTTCTTGCATTCATGCATGTGTCTTCATTAATCTTCAAGTTGTTCTTGATGGTCTCATTGCTCTGATTTTTAAATTCTCTTGACTTGAGTGTTTATGAGTCTCATATGCATTCTCATTTTGTTAGTGTCAGTAGTATACAAACTGCTATGTTTGGTGTCTTGCATGCATTGTTATTTGATCTTAGTTGCATATTAATTATTCCTTATTATAAAAAAATCCAAAAATATTTTTAATTTGTGTCTTTTCAAGTCAATAATACAGAGAATTGAAGATTCAGAACATACAGCAGAGGAATTATACAAAAAAAGCTGGGCGTTCAAAACGCCCAATGAAGAAGGGCAAACTGGCGTTTAAACGCCAACCAGGCTGCCTGGCTGGGCGTTTAACGCCCAAAAGGGTAGTAGTTTGGGCGTTAAACGCCAGAATGTGCACCATTCTGGGCGTTTAACGCCAGGATGGCACAAGAGGGAAGATTTTGTTTTCAAATCAAATTTTTTTAGTTTTCAAAATCTTTTAAAATCAAATCTTTTTCAAATCAAATCTTTTCCATCAAATCTTTTTCAAAATCAATTTCTTTCCATTTTCAAAAATACTTGCTATCAATTAATGATTTGATTCAACAT
>NC_029775.3:70976948-70978020 GCF_000817695.3 Arachis duranensis
TTCTCTTTCATATGAGCAGGAGCAAAGACAAAAGCATTCTTGTTGAGGCTGACCCTGAACCTGAAAGGACCTTGAAGCGAAAGCTAAGAGAAGCTAAGGCACAATTCTCTGTAGATGACCTAACAGAAATCTTCAAAGAAGAAGAACCCATGGCAGCCGAAAACAACAACAATGCCAACAATGCAAGGAAGGTACTGGGTGACTTTACTGCACCTACTTCCGACTTCTATGGGAGAAGCATCTCTATCCCTGCCATTGGAGCAAACAACTTTGAGCTTAAGCCTCAATTAGTTTCTCTAATCCAACAGAATTGCAAGTTTCATGGACTTCCATTGGAAGATCCTCATCAGTTTTTAGCTGAATTCTTGCAAATCTGTTACGCTGTCAAGACTAATGGGGTTGACCCTGAGGTCTACAGACTTATGCTATTCCCTTTTGCTGTAAGAGATAGAGCTAGAATATGGTTGGACTCACAACCTAAAGAAAGCCTGAACTCTTGGAAAAAGCTAGTCAATGCCTTCTTGGCAAAGTTCTTTCCACCTCAAAAATTGAGTAAGCTTAGAGTGGAAGTCCAAACCTTCAGACAGAAGGAAGGAAAATCCCTCCATGAAGCTTGGGAAAGATACAAACAATTAATCAGAAAGTGTCCCTCTGACATGCTTTCGGGATGGAGCATCATAGGTATTTTCTATGATGGTCTGTCTGAACTGTCCAAGATGTCTTTGGATAGCTCTACTGGAGGATCTCTTCATCTGAAGAAGATGCCTACAGAGGCTCAAGAACTAATTGAAATGGTTGCAAATAACCAAATCATGTACACTTCTGAAAGGAATCCTATGAACAATGGGACAAATCAGAAGAAAGGAGTTCATGAGATTGATACTCTGAATGCTATATTGGCTCAGAACAAAATATTGATCCAGCAAGTCAATATGATTTCTCAAAGTCTGTCTGGAATGCAAAATGCACCAAGCAGTACTAAGGAGGCTTCATCTGAGGAAGAAGCTTATGATCCTGAGAACCCTTCAATGGAAGAGGTGAATTACATGGGAGAACCCTATGGAAACACCTA
>NC_029775.3:70978142-71000792 GCF_000817695.3 Arachis duranensis
AAGGAGAGTGCAAGGCCATCAACATGGCTGAATTTGGAGAGGAGGGAGAGGCAGTGAACGCCACTGAGGAAGACCTCAATGGACATCCACTGGCCTCCAATGAGTTCCCCAATGAGGAACCATGGGAATCTGAGGCTCCCACTGAGACCATAGAGATTCCATTGGATTTACTTCTGCCATTCATGAGCTCTGATGAGTATTCCTTCCTCTGAAGAGGATGAATATGTCACTGAAGAGCAAGTTGCTAAATACCTTAGAGTAATCATGAAGCTCAATGACAAGTTATTTGGTAATGAGATTTGGGAGGATGAACCCCCTTTGCTCACCAAAGAACTGGATGACTTGTCTAGGCAGAAATTACCTCAAAAGAGACAAGATCCTGGGAAGTTTTCAATACTTTGTACCATAGGCACCATGACCTTTAAGAAGGCTCTGTGTGACTTAGGGTCAAGTGTAAACCTCATGCCTCTCTCTGTAATGGAGAAGCTAGGGATCTTTGAGGTGCAAGCTGCAAAAATCTCACTAGAGATGGCAGGCAATTCAAGAAAACAAGCTTATGGACTTGTAGAGGATGTTCTGTAAAAGTTGAAGACCATTACATCTCTGCTGATTTCATAGTCCTAGAGACTGGGAAGTGCATGGATGAATCCATCATCCTTGGCAGACCCTTCCTAGCCACAACAAAGGCTGTGATTGATGTGGACAGAGGAGAATTAATCATTCAAGTGAATGAAGAATCCTTTGTATTTAAGGCTCAAGGATATCCCTCTGGCACCATGGAGAGGAAGCATGATGAGCTTCTCTCAAAACAGAGTCAAACAGAGCCCCCACAGTCAAACTCTAAGTTTGGTGTTGGGAGGCCACAACCCAATTCTAAGTTTGGTGTTGAACCCCTACATTCAAACTCTAAGTTTGGTGTTGGGAGGTTCCAACATTGCTCTGAGCATCTCTGAGGCTTCATGAGAGCCCACTGTCAAGCTACTGACGTTAAAGAATCGCTTGTTGGGAGGCAACCCAATCTTATTATATTTATCTATTCTCTTTTGTTATTTTATATTTTCTGTAGCTTGATGATCATGAGAAGTTACAAAATCAATTGAAAAAGCAAAAACAGAAAGAAAAACAGAAAGAAAAATAGCACACCCTGGAGGAAGAACTTGCTGGCGTTTAAACGCCAGTAAGGCTAGCAGATGGGCGTTTAACGCCTAGTCTGGCACCACTCTGGGCGTTTAACGCCAGAAAAGGGCACCAGACTGGCGTTAAACGCCAGAAAAGGGCAAGAACTTGGCGTTAAACGCCAGAAATAGGCACCAGCCCGGCGTTTAACGCCAGAATTGGCATGAAGAGCAATTTTGCTCGCCACTTGGTGCAGCGATGACTTTTCCTTGACACCTCAGGATCTGTGGACCCCACAGGATCCCCACCTACCCCACCACTCTCTCTCTTCTTCACCCATTCACCAATCACCTCAACACCTCTTCCCCAAAAACCCCTCACCTATCAAATCCTATCTTTCTCTTCACCACTCACATCCATCCTTCATAAAACCCTACCTACCTCACCATTCAAATTCAAACCACTTCCCCTCCCAAACCCACCCATACATGACCAAACCCTACCACTCTCCCCACTCCTATATAAACCCATCTTCACTCCTTCATTTTCACACAACCTAAACACCCTTCTACCCCCTTTGGCCGAACAACATAGCCATTTCCATCTCCTTCATTTCTTCTTCTTCTACTCTCTTCTTTCTTCTTTTGCTCGAAGACGAGCAAACCTTTTAAGTTTGGTGTGGTAAAAGCATTGCTTTTTGTTTTTCCATAACCATTTATGGCATCTAACGCCGGAGAAACCTCTAGAAAGAAGAAAGGGAGGACAAAAGCTTCCGCCTCCGAGTCATAGGAGATGGAGAGATTCATCTCAAGGGTCAATAACTCAGTAGTAGAGCATTTGACTACACATCAAGAGAGCCCACTCATGGACCTCAACAAGAGCATGAGGAATTTCCTCATCAAAAAATCCCCTCAAGCCTGTGGCTAGGGGATGGTTGGAGTTTATCCAACGCTCAATCATTCCCACTAGCAACCGGTCCGAAGTTACTATTGACCGGGCTATCATGATTCATAGCATCATGATTGGAGAAGAAATAGAAGTTCATGAGGTTATATCCCAAGAACTTTATAAGGTGGCGGACAAGTCCTCTACCTTGGCAAGGTTAGCCTTTCCTCACCTCATTTGTCACCTCTGTTATTCAGTTGGAGTTGACATAGAGGGAGACATCCCCATTGATGAGGACAAACCCATCACTAAGAAGAGGATGGAGCAAACAAGAGACCCCTCTCATCATCAAATCCCTGAGATGCCTCAAGGGATGCACTTTCCTCCATAAAACTATTGGGAGCAAATCAACACCTCCCTAGGAGAATTAAGTTCCAACATGGGACAACTAAGGGTAGAGCACCAAGAACACTCCGTCCTCCTCCACAAAATTAGAGAAGATCAAAGAATCATAAGAGAGGAGCAACAAAGACAAGGAAGAGACATTGAAGAGCTCAAACACTCCATAGGATCTTCAAGAAGAAGAACAAGCCGCCATCACTAAGGTGGACCCGTTCTTTAATCTCCTTGTTCCTTATTTTCCTGTTTTTCGAAAATTATGCTTATGTTATGTCTTCTGAATCCATCACCTTTCTTGAATAAAAAACGTGCTTAATTGAAAAAGATAAGAATTGCATGAATTTTGAATTTTATAACAGTTTGATTATTTTGATGTGGTGGCAATACTTTTGTTCTCTGAATGTATGCTTAAACAGTGCATATGTCTTTTGAATTTGTTGTTCATGAATGCTGGCTCTTGAAAGAATGATAAAAAGGAGACATGTTACTGAGGATCTGAAAAATCATAAAAATGATTCTTGAAGCAAGAAAAAGTAGTGAATTCAAAAAAAAAAGAGAAGGAGAAAAATGAAAAAAAAAACGAAAAAAAAGAGAAGAAAGAAATAAAAGTGTGATCCAAGGCAAAAAGAGTGTGCTTAAGAACCCTGGACACCACTAATTGGGGACTCTAGCAAAGCTGAGTCACAATCTGAAAAGGTTCACCCAATTATGTGTCTGTGGCATGTATGTATCCGGTGGTAATACTGGAAGACAAAGTGCTTTGAGCCACGGCCAAGACTCAATAAGTAGCTGTGTTCAAGAATCATCATACTTAACTAGGAGAATGAGTAACACTATCTGGATTCTGAGTTCCTATAGAAGCCCATCATTCTAAATTTCAAAGGATAAAGTGAGATGCCAAAACTGTTCAGAGGCAAAAAGCTAAAAGACCCGCTCATCTAATTAATGCTGATCTTCATAGATGTTTTTGGAATTCATTGTATATTCTCTTCTTTTTATCTTACTTGATTTTCAGTTGCTTGAGGACAAGCAACAATTTAAGTTTGGTGTTGTGATGAGCGGATAATTTGTACGCTTTTTGGCATTGTTTTTAGTATGTTTTTAGTATAATCTAGTTAGTTTTTAGTATATTTTTATTATTTTTTAGTTAAAATTCACTTTTCTGGACTTTACTATGAGTTTGTGTGTTTTTCTATGATTTCAGGTACTTTCTGGCTGAAATTGAGGGACCTGAGCAAAAATCTGATTCAGAGACTAAAAAGGACTGCAGATGCTGTTAGATTCTGACCTCCCTATACTCAAAGTGGATTTGCTGGAGATACAGAAGCCCAATTGTCGCGATCTCAACGGCGTTAGAAAGTAGACATCCTGGGCTTTCCAGCAATATATAATAGTCCATACTTTGCCCAAGATTTGATGGCCCAAATCGGCGTTCAAAGTCACCATCAGAATTCCCAGCGTTAAACGCCGGAACTGGCACCAAAGTGGGAGTTAAACGCCCAAACTGGCACAAAAGCTGGCGTTTAACTCCAAGGGAAGTCTCTACACGAAAATACTTCAATGCTCAGCCCAAGCACACACCAAGTGGGCCCGGAAGTGGATTTTTATGTCATTTACTCATCTTTGTAAACCTTAGGCTACTAGTTCTTTATAAATAGGACCTTTTGCTATTTTAGATCATTGGGAGGCTGGCCATTCGGCCATGCCTAGACCTTGTTCTTATGTATTTTCAACGGTGGAGTTTCTACACACCATAGATTAAGGTGTGGAGCTCTGCTGTACCTCGAGTATTAATGCAATTACTATTGTTCTTCTATTCAATCCAGCTTGTTCTTATTTCAAGATATCACTTGTTCTTCAACTTGATGAATGTGATGATCCATGACACTCATCATCATTCTCACCTATGAACGTGTGCCTGACAACCACCTCCGTTCTACCTTAGATTGGGTGGATATCTCTTGGATTCTTTAACCGGAATCTTCGTGGTATAAGCTAGAATTGATGGCGGCATTCAAGAGAATCCGGAAGGTCTAAACCTTTTTTGTGGTATTCTGAGTAGGATTCAATGATTGAATGACTGCGACGAGCTTCAAACTCGTGATTGTGGGGCGTTAGTGACAGACGCAAAAGAATCACTGGATTCTATTCCGACATGATCGAGAACCGACAGCTGAATAGCCGTGCCGTGACAGGGTGCGTTGAACATTTTCACTGAGAGGATGGGAGGTAGCCACTGACAACGGTGTAACCCTACATACAGCTTGCTATGGAAAGGACTAAGAAGGATTGGATGAAGACAGTAGGAAAGCAGAGAGACGGAAGGAACACAGCATCTCCATACGCTTATCTGAAATTCCCACCAATGAATTGCATAAGTATCTCTATCTTTATCTTTATGTTTTATTCATCATCCATAACCATTTGAGTTTGCCTGACTAAGATTTACAAGGTGACCATAGCTTGCTTCATACCAACAATCTCTGTGGGATCGACCCTTACTCGCGTAAGGTTTATTACTTGGACGACCCAGTACACTTGCTGGTTAGTTGTGCGAAGTTGTGTTTATGCCATGGTACTGAACACCAAGTTTTTGGATTCATCACCGGGGATTATTTGAGTTGTGAAAAGAAGTGATCACAATTTCATGCACCAATGAGGCATCTTTTAAGCCCCAAAAACTCCAACTGGGCAGCATTAAGCCAAGTCACCCTGGACCTCAATTTGATCACTTCTCTTTCAAGGACCACCCAACCTCAAGGAAGGAAGCCCACAAGTAGCAACCAATCAAGGCCACAAGAAGCATCTAGAATAGGAATTTTCATTTAATTGTAATTTGCTTTTAATTTCATTTTGTAATTTAGGAGAGCCTATATAAAGGCTTTAGTTTGTACATTCAAGGGGGCTGGACTGAGGCTGGAAATTGGGGATTGAAGAGGGGTCTTCAGACTCCCTCCCCTCACACATTTTTCATTCTCTTTCTTTTTCTTTGTACTTTTCATATGAATTTGAAAGTTTCAATGTTAGTTTTTAATCTTCATCTTTATTTTTCTGCACTTTCTTTCTTTTCTATTTTGGTAAAGCAATGATCAACTAACTCTTTTCATTAGGTTAGAGAGCTCTATTGTGATTCAATGGATTAATTGTAGTTCTTATTCTTCTTTTTCTTTCTTTTCTCTTGATTTTACTAGAGATCTTTCGATCTTCATCCAATTGGGTAATTGTCTTGGAAGATAAATTGCTCATACTTGGATTTCCTCGGAACCTTGGAAGAGGAATGAGGAAATCATGCTAGAAATGCTCTCTCACATTGGATTAGGTTGGGGTTTTGATGGATATTGTGACATTTAATCCTACCAATACTTTGATCTATGAATGTGTGTGGTATAATCAGTGACCAAACTTCATCTCTTCCCATGAGCAATTAAATCAAGGAATTAGGCAATTGTTCAAGCTTAGAGAGATTGGATTGCCAAGGAATTGGGATCCAATCACTTAAAATTGCCTAGGAGATCAATGAATGCATTGATTGAGGAAGAGATGAGAATGAACTTGATCCGGAGGATTGCAATATCTCTCGATCCCAATGTTCATTTTATTTTTAGTTCTTACATTTACTTTTCTTGCCATTTTACTTTTCTGCACTTTATTGCTTTCTTTACTTTGATGCCAATTACATTTCCTTGTTACTTATCGCTCCAATATGATTTATCTAACTATGATAATCAATTAACCATTGATTGCTTAATCCGTTAATCTCTGTGGGATTCGACCTTGCTCTTTTGTGAGTTATTACTTGACGACAATTCGGTATACTTGCCGAAGGGAAATTTGTTGAGAGACAAGTTTTCATGCATCAAGTTTATGGCGCCGTTGCCGGGGATTTATTGTGATTAACAAACTACCGGTTGATTGATTTACTAGATTAGACACTTTTATTTGTTTTTGTTTTCTTTTGTTTCTTTATTTTCTTTTTCTAACTAACTATTTGTGATATTGCCTCACTGGGAATTTCCTCATCTGTGGTAATGGAGATTCCAATTTCTTTTGGTGATTATTGCTTGAGACAAAGCTTTCTGCAGGAAAGAAAGGAGCATCCATCATATGGTAGTCAATCAAATTTCATGGGAAACTCTCCACCACCACAGAATGATCCACTTTACTATGCTCATGGTGGGTGAGAATATCAAAAACATGAAATGGGGTGCTTCCCAGGGCCACAAAATGGTCCATATTTTGGTGAAATTGATCACTACTCAAGTTGTGGCTGAGAAGATCAAAATCAAAGAGATTTCACTCATTCATACCCCATTCATCAATAGCCATCACCTCTCAATTATACAACCTCACCTCCAAGTTTTAAACGCCTAAATTCTTCATCATTTGAGTATGCCTCAGCACAAAGGTCTATCCCAAATCCATACAATTCATTTTATCATCCACAAAACTCAATCCACTACCCACAAGACTCATACCACCTTCAGAACACATAACCACAAAACAACCAACTATTACAACCTACCCAACCTCCTTTAGATAGACTTGCTAGGATGAAACTCATCCTTGAAGAACTCAAAAGAAGTAGAGAAGAAGATATACTCACTAGGATAGAACTCCTCCTTGAAAAAATAATGAAGACAATCGAAGAGGAGAAAATAGCTGAAAGGGACCATGAAGAAAAATTGAGACAAAATGCACAACTCTATTCTGAAGAACAATTCATTGAAGAGCTGAAATCACAAGGAGAGACCACTTCACTCTCTCCAGAAACAGAGGAGCGTATTTAACAGTCAAGAACAAGGGAGGAAGTCAATCAAGGGAGCCAACACTCCAATGAAACAGAGAATTGCATAAAGGGTGAGTTTATTGAACCACCAATTCAAGAAGCACTTGATGAAGAGGATGCTCTAACCATCATACAACACCCAAGTCCTAAAATCAAGGTGGTGAAGGCAATCAACATGAGCACTAAAAAGAGGATGGTAACCAAGAAAAGAAGAACAATATCCATGAAGAAGAAAAGGTCAACCAAAAGCCATCCCACCCCTACCCTAACAAGCAAGTCTACTCAAGCTAACAACAAAAGAAAGCTTGCTAGAGAGAGGCACTCTAAGTAAGGGGCATTAACTGGCTCCTCTTTCATCTTGAGGTCATTCCTCTTAACAAACTGGAAGAAGAGGAAGAAAGTCATGAACAACATGTCAAGCTAATGACATTAAAAGAGAGCTTATTGGGAGGCAACCCAACCATAGGTAACATTTCCTTGCTTTGCTTAGTTTACTTTCAATAATTTGGCATATGATTGCATTCTAAGTTTGGTGTTGCCATGCAACAATTTGATTTTCAAACTTCACTGGGTACTTGCAAACATTCTAAATTGAGAGTGTCACACTAAGTTTGGTGTTGCCACTTATCTTTCATGCAAGGTACCAAGCACACCACTTATTAATACAATCAAAATGTCTCTGTTTGTATCTCTTGTGCCTTTATTGTATCCTTAATCTGGCTTGCTGAAACACATGCATACTCACACTTCATTCTAAGACATTCATGATCCATCATATACCCCATCACCACTGTTTTAATTGTTGCTTGAGTATAAGCAAGCATTCTAAGTTTGGTGTGGAAAGGGAAAGAATAGGAGGAAAAGGGCAACAACGATGAAGATAAACTACAAGGTGGTAAAGTTCCTTTCTCCTCTTACTTATTTTCAGCACTTTAAATTGCATGATTGTCTTCTATTTTCTTTGTATGCATGTATGATTACTCCTTGTGAATAAGCATAATTTGATATTTGATCTATGACATGTTGCTATGATATCATGATTATCATCTTGAATTTTACTTGCACCCAATATCTCTAAGAATGCAACAAAGAAATCATTCTCTTGAAAGGAAAATGTTGAAGAATTTTATAAATCATGGGGCAAGCAAAAGATTAAGAGGAGTGGAGGTTCTGATTGTATGATTGTGTATTGAAGTTGCATGTTTGTTAAAACTTGCATGGGAGCTCATAGACAGGAAATGAAGTTTAGAGAAGTATTATGGAATTTCTCAAACATCTATTTATCCAAGAAGCAGTAACAAAAGAAAACAAAAGAAAAAGAAAAAGAAAAAAAAACAAAGAACAAGCCCAAGGCTCTGAGCATCAATTACTAGGAAGAAAAAAAAGAAACAAGAACTCAAAGAGTTATTGTCCTAGTTAAATGCTTGTGGTGGATTTGTATCAAAGAGAGAGGCTTGAGCAAGTAAATCCATAGGGGTGCTTCAACACCTAATACCTTAGACCAACTGGTTTGGGAGTATTGATTGAAAGCTTATCTTTAAAAAGCCGCTTTGATACATGACACCTAGAGTCGAGGCCAAGATACAAAAAGAAAAGAAAAATGCTAGAAAATAAGTGCTGCTTCAAGGTGACAATCTATAAAGAGACTTCCATAATATCATTTGAATGGAAGTCCTAAGATCTAAGACTTCCAAAATGTGAGGACTAATGAGCACTGGAATCCTTGCATAAGCATAAAAATTAGAGTTCACCCCACTGTCACTTATTCACTTCACCCACTAAGGCATCATAAGCAATTCTTCAATACATTTCAATTAAAGAGAATTCTTTGTGCATAGTTCTTTTCTTGCTTGGGGACAAGCAAGATTTAAGTTTGGTATTATGATGCCAGGGCATCTTGGCTAGTTTTACTAGCCATTTTTTGTATGCTTTAGGTTGGTTTCATGCATTTTCTTAGGAAATAAGCAAGTATTTAGTTGAAAATGTAATCATACCATGATTCAAGCAAACATTGTGAATTTTGAATGATTTCATGAGAATTATGCATGAATTGGATGATAAATTGCATGATGCATGATCCCATGATTAAGAGCAAGACTTTGATGCACTTTGTTTGATTGATTTCAGGTAACAAGAAGCAGAGAAGAGCCACGTTAGTGGCTACGTTAGTGCCACTAACGTGGCCATTAACGTGGAAGAAAAAGAGAAGCCCCAACGTTAGTGAGAAAGTTAGTGGCATTACCTTTGAAGAAGGAGAGCATGGAACGTTAGACTAACGTTTGTGAAGTAAGGAAGGCCTATGTTAGCTTCCACGTTAACTACATTAACATAGTAGTTAACGTGGAAGGAAAGGGAAACGCCAACGTTAGTGGAAAAAGTGAGTGCTACTAACGTTTTCGAAGCAAAAAGACCCACGTTAACAGCCACGTTAACTACATTAACGTGGTAGTTAACATGGAACGAAAGGGAGATGCCAATGTTAGTGGAAAAGGTGATCTCCACTAACGTTGTCGAAGCAAAAAGACCCACGTTAACAGCCACGTTAACTACATTAACGTGGAAGTTAACGTGGGCAAAAGTCCCACCTGACAGCTTGACCATGCCTTCTTCAAACACGCATAACATGAGCCACAAAGCCTCAAATGAGGTGATTTTAGTGGCATTGGAAAGTAGGATTCCAGAGCTTTCCAAGCATATATGGCACTATATGGTTGACACTAAATTTGAGGAAGAAAACCTACCCTGAAGTGCAAGGATGAACATGGTATCAACCTGTAGTAAGGCCAATTGACCTTTTCACCTTCCAAGAAGTGTAACTCGAGCTGTAGAGCTCCAAATGATGCGCTTCCAAAGGCGTTGGAAAGTAGACATCCGAAGCATACGAAAAATATATAATAGTAGGGGGTGGACATTAAGTTTGAGCCCCTGATCGCTAGCGTTATCGTGACTCACGTTTTCCATTAACGCTAGTCACTAGCGTTATCGTGACTCACGTTTTCCATTAACGCTAGCGACTATGCCAGCGACCATGTCCACTTCAAAGGAGCATAACTTGAGTTACAGAGATCCAATTGAGGTGATTCCAATTGCGTTAGAAAGCTGACATTCAGAGCTTTCCAAAGACATATAGTAGTCTATAGTGGGCTGACAAACCCCATTTGTAGGGTTATCTTGTATTGATTTTAGGGAATTTTATCACCTTTTACCCACATTTACTCAATGAAATAGCATGGTTTTGTATATTCTCCTTTAATTGTGCTTAAGAGTGAAAACATGCTTTTTAGGTCTTAAAATAGCTAAATGTAACTAAATCTAATTCTCCTTGATTCCATTAGATGCCTTGATATGTTTGTTAAGTGATTTCAGATTTAGGAGGCAAAGATTGGATCAAGGGAACGAAGAAAAAGCATGTAAAGTTGGAGAACTCATGAAGAAACGATGGAACCAAAAAGCTGTCAAGCCTGACCTCTTCGCACTTAATTGACCATAACTTGAGCTACAGAGGTCCAAATGATGCGGTTCCAGTTGGGTTGGAAAGCTATCATCCGGGGCTTCGAAATGATATAAATTTTGCCATATGTTGCTTCGCGTTCAGGGGCGTGCACGCGCACTTTGCGCGCGCGCGCCGATTCTGTCCGTGGCCCACTTTAATGAAATCGTCCCCAAAAACCGTGGCCAGCGAATTCTAAAGCCTTGTGGGTCCAATCCAACTCATTTCTGATGCTATTTAAGTCAAGGATTGAAGAGGGATGAGACATCTAGTTACCATTAGCATAGTTTAGTAGTTAGAAGTAGTTTCTAGAGAGAGAAGCTCTTACTTTTAAGTGTGGGGAGGTCGTCCGACCGTTCGACGATTTTGGGTGACAAGTTTCTAATCCCAACACTTTTGCATTTCATTCTAGGATTTTAGGATTTTTACTTGCATTCTCTTATTTTTGCATACATATACACAATAAGCTTAGTCAAAATAATGAAATTTTTCAAGGATTTCTATCTATAGGGCACTAGGATTTCTTGAGTCACTAGTGTCCAATTGATTGCTAGTTGATAGCCATTAACTCTAGCCTTCATTAATCCAATTAGTGGAAAGCTAGGACTTATGGACTAGGATTGATGTAACTCACTTGACTTTCCTTTGTTAATTGATTCAAGGATGACTAAGTGGGATTAATCCTTGCAACTACCATACTTGTGGCTAGTGATAATGATGAAGACCCTTGACAACCAAATCTTGCCAAGACCATTTTGTTAATAAAGTTTTCTTACCATTTACTATTCATGTTTCTCATCTAAAACCCCAAATACAACTCACAACCAATAACAAAACACTTTATTGTAAATCCTAGGGAGAACGACCCGAGGTTTAAATACTTCGGTTTATAGATTTTAGGGGTTTGTACTTGTGACAAACAAATTTTTGTATGAGAGGATTATTGTTGGTTTAGAGACTATACTTCGACGAGATTTCATTTGTAAAATTCTAAACCGTCAAAAATCCAATCGTCATGGGCATGAAATTAAAGTACAAACAAGAGGCATCTTTTAAGCCCCAAAAACACCAACTGGGCAGCATTAAGCCAAGTCACCCTGGACCTCAATTTGATCACTTCTCTTTCAAGGACCACCCAACCTCAAGGAAGCAAGCCCACAAGTAGCAACCAATCAAGGCCACAAGAAGCATCTAGAATAGGAATTTTCATTTAATTGTAATTTGCTTTTAATTTCATTTTGTAATTTAGGAGAGCCTATATAAAGGCCTTAGTTTGTACATTCAAGGGGGCTGGACTGAGGCTGGAAATTAGGGATTGAAGAGGGGTCTTCGGACTCCCTCCCCTCACACACTTTTCATTCTCTTTCTATTTCTTTGTACTTTTCATTTATGAATTTGGAAGTTTCAATGTTAGTTTTTAATCTTCATCTTTATTTTTCTACACTTTCTTTCTTTTCTATTTTGGTAGAGCAATGATCAACTAACTCTTTTCATTGGGTTAGAGAGATCTATTGTGATTCAATGGATTAATTGTAGTTCTTATTCTTCTTCTTCTTTATTTTCTCTTGATTTTACTAGAGATCTTTCAATCTTCATCCAATTGGGTAATTTTCTTGGAAGAGAAATTGCTCATACTTGGATTTCCTCGGAACCTTGGAAGAGGAATGAGGAAATCATGCTAGAAATGCTCTCTCACATTGGATTAGGTTAGGGGTTGGATGGATATTGTGATATTTAATCCTACCAATACTTTGATCTATGAATGTGTGTGGTATAATTAGTGACCAAACTTCATCTCTTCCCATGAGCAATTAAATCAAGGAATTGGGCAATTGTTCAAGCTTAGAGAGATTGGATTGCCAAGGAATTGGGATCCAATCACTTAAGATTCCCAAGGAGATCAATGAATACATTGATTGAGGAAGAGATGAGGATGAACTTGATCCATAGGATTGCAATATCTCTTGATCCAGAGGATTGCAATATCTCTTGATCCCAATGTTCATTTTATTTTTAGTTCTTACATTTACTTTTCTTGCCATTTTATTTTCTGCACATTATTGCTTTCTTTACTTTTATGCCATTTACATTTCCTTGTTACTTATCACTCCAATATGATTCATCTAACTATGATAATCAATTAACCATTGATTGCTTAATCTGATAATCTCTGTGGGATTCGACCTCACTCTTTTGTGAGTTATTACTTGACGACAATTCGGTATACTTGCCGAAGGGAAATTTGTTGAGAGACAAGTTTTCATGAATCATAGATCTCGTTTAACCACCTCCTCTTAGGTCTTCCTCTATCTTTCTTTCCTTATCCGTCTTCCATCTCATCCACCCTCCTGACTGGATGTTCTATCGGTCTTCTTCTCACATGTCCAAACCACCTGAGACGCGATTCAACCATCTTTTCCACAATGGGTGCTACTCCAACTCTCTCCCTTATATCTTCATTTCTTATTTTATCCAATCGCGTATGACCACTCATCCATCTCAACATCTTCATGTCTGCCACACTCAACTTATGCTCGTGCTCCTCTTTAGCCACCCAACACTTCGTACCATACAGCATAACCGGTCTTATAGCGGTGCGATAGAATTTACCTTTAAGTTTTAAAGGCACTTTTTTGTCGCATATAAAACCAGATGCACTCCGCCATTTTGACCAACCTGCTTGGATCCTATGATTTACATCCTGTTCAATCTCTCCATTATCCATCCAGGGCTTTCCAACAATATATAACACTTTATAGTAGACATTCATTTTGAGGTCAAACCAACTCCATACTTTCAACATTGTAAAGTGGGTCATACTCCAAAGGGCAAAATCAAGTGGGAGTGGCACTTGGAATCACACGCCAACTTCTCCCTGCAGCCTCCAACCTTTAACCAAGCCCATTCCAACTCTCATTCAAGCCACAATTGTCAACCAATCAAGGCCACAAGAAGCATCTAGAACAGTTTATTTTCATTTTATTGTAATTTTCTTTTAATTTCATTTAAGTTTGTAATTTAGGAGAGCCTATATAAAGGCCTTAGTTTCATAGAATTAGAGAGCTATCTATTAGGCTGGACACATTTGGAGGAGTGAGTCTTCGGACCCTCCTTCCCACCATTCGCTTCTCCTCTTCCATTTTCTTACTTGTAAATATTTTAGTTATGAATTACTAACTCTTTCCATTGGGAAAGAGAGCTCTATTGTTTTTCAATAAATTGATTTTTTTATTCTTCTTCTTTTCTTGATCTCTCTTTGATTTACTAGAAGGGATTTCGTTCTTCATTCTAGAATTCAATTATCTTGGAAAAGAGATTGAATGTATTTGGGTTTTATAGGAACCTTGGAAGAGGAATCATAAAACCATGCTTGAAATCCTTTCTCATACTTGAGTAGTATCTGGGTTTTGGTGTTTCGATATGGTGACATATAATCCTCCCTCTACTTGGACCTGTGAGGATGTGTGGTATAATCAGGGAACAAGCTTCATCTTTTCTCATGAGCAATTAGAGCAAGGAATTGGCTATTGATCAAGATTTGAGAGATTGAGTCACCAAGGAATTGGGGCTCAATCAATCATGATTGTCAAGAAGTCAATGAGTTACATGATTGAAGATGAGATGAAATCAATTAATCCGGAGAATGCAATATCTCTTGATCCCAATATTTATTTTATCTTTCTTTCTTTTATTTACGTTGTGGTTATTTACATTTTCTGCACTTTACATTTTCAGCACTTTACTTTCTTGTACTTTACTTTCCTTGCCATTTACTTTCTTGCACTTTATTGCTTTCCTTTACTTTCATGTCATTTACTTTTCTTGTTGCTTATCATCACAATTATGAATCGTCTAACTAGGATAATAAATCAACTATTGCTTGCTTAATCCAATTAATCTCTGTGGATACGATCCCACTTTATTCTGGGTTATTACTTGACGATAATTTGGTGCGCTTGCCAAAGAACGGATTCATTATATGTGGATAGTGAATTCGGGTTATCATAGCCCATATATGTTTTATTTCTTTTCACATCTTTGCTTGTGGGTTCTTTGGTGCATGAAATTATAAATCACACTTTTCACAACTCGTACCGCTTACCAGCAAGTGCACTGGGTCATCCAAGTAATACCTTATGTGAGTACGGGTCGAATCCCACGGAGATTGTTGGCTTAAAGCAAGCTATGGTTATCTTGTAACTCTTAGTCAGGATAATGATAATTCTCAGTTTTGATTGGTAGTAAATAAAAAGCATGGATTTAATAATACTTGTTATGCAGTAATGGAGAATATGTTAGAGTTTTGGAGATGCTTTGTCTTCTGAATCTCTGCTTTTCCCCTGTCTTCATCTTCATGCACGCAAGGTTTCCCCTATGGCAAGCTGTGTGTTGGTGGATCGCCGTTGTCAATGGCTACCATCCGTCCTCTCAGTGAAAATGGTCCAGGTGCGTTGTCATCGCACGGCTAATCATTTGTCGATTCTCACTCATACTGGAATAGGATCCATTGATCCTTTTGCGTCTGTCACTACACCCAACCCTTGTGAGTTTGAAGCTCGTCACAGTCATTTAATCCTTGAATCCTACTCGGAATACCACAGACAAGGTTTAGACTTTTCAGATTCTCAAGAATGCTGCCAATAGATTCTAGCTTATACCACGAAGACTCTGATTAAGGAATCCAAGAGATACTCATTCAATCTAAGGTAGAACGGAGGTGGTTGTCAGGCATGCATTCCTAGATTGAGAATGGTAATGAGTGTCATGGATCATCACATTCATCATATTGAAGTGCGAATGAATATCTTAGTTGGAAACAAGCGTGTTTGAATAGAAAATAGAAATAATTGCATTAATCCATCGAGACACAGCAGAGCTCCTCACCCCTAACAATGGAGTTTAGAGACTCATACTGTTAAAGAGTACAAAGTTCAGATCTAAAAATGTCATGAGGTCTAAAATAAATCTCTAAAAGTTGTTTAAATACTAAACTAGTAACCTAGGTTTACAGAAAATGAGTAAATTGAGATAGATAGTGCAGAAATCTACTTCTGGGGCCCACTTGGTGTGTGCTGGGGCTGAGACTTGAGCTTTTTACGTGCCTGGGCTATTTCTGGAGTTAAACACCAGGTTGTAACCTGTTTTGGGCATTTAACTCCAACTTGTAACCTGTTTCTGGCGTTTAACGCCAGAATGGAACATAAAACTGGCGTTAAACGCCAGTTTACGTCATTTATCTTCGAGAAAAGTATGGACTATTATATATTTCTGGAAAGCCTTGGATGTCTACTTTCCAACACAATTAAGAGCGCGCCAATTGGACTTCTGTAGCTCCAAAAAATTCATTCCGAGTGCAGGGAGGTCAGAATCCAATAACATCAGTAATCCTTTTTCAACCTAAATCATATTTTTGCTCAGCTCCCTCAATTTCAGCCAGAAAATACCTGAAATCACAGAAAAACACACAAACTCATAGTAAAGTCCAGAAATATGAATTTTGCCTAAAAACTAATAAAAACATACTAAAATTTAACTAAAATATACTAAAAACTGCATGAAATTACCTCCAAAAAGTGTATAAAATATCCACTCATCACAACACCAAACTTAAACTGTTGCTTGTCCCCAAGCAACTAGATAAATAAAATAGGATAAAAAGAAATCAAGAAGCAATAATATCTCAGAGTTTTAAGTGAAGCTCAGATTCTAATTAGATGAGCGGGACTAGTAGCTTTTTGCTTCTGAACAGTTTTGGCGTCTCACTTTATCCTTTGAAATTCAGAATGATTGGCATCCATAGGAACTCAAAATTCCGATAATGTTATTGGTTCTCCTATTTCAGTATGTTGATTCTTGAACACAGTTATTTATGAGTCTTGGCTGTGACCCTAAGTATTTTGTTTTCCAGTATTACCACCGATACATAAATGCCACAGACACCTAACTGGGTGAATCTTTTCAGATTGTGACTCAGCTTTGCTAAAGTCCCCAGTTAGAGGTGTCCAGAGTTCTTAGGCACACTCTTTTACTTTGGATCATGACTTTAACCACTCCGTCTCAAGCTTTTCACCTGGACCTTCATGACACAAGCACATGGTTAGGGACAGATTGATTTAGCCGCTTAGGCCAGGATTTTATTCCTTTTAGGCCCTCCTTTCCATTGATGTTCAAAGCCTTGGATCCTTTTTTCCTTGCCTTTTGGTTTAAAGGGCTATTGGCTTTTTCTGCTTCTCTTCTTTTTTTTTCATTGCTTTTTCTTGCTTCAAGAATCAATTTCATGATTTTTCAGATAATCAATAACATTTCTCTTGTTCATCATTCCTTCAAGAGCCAACAGATTTAACATTCATAAACTCCACTATCAAAATTATGCACTATTCAGGCATTCATTCAGAAGACAAAAAAGTATTGCCACCACATATAAATAATTAGAATTTTCCTTATTAAAAACTCGAAAAAATATTGCCTCCTTATTCTAAAAATCTGCTATTTTATTCATGTTTGATGATGATGAGAAAAATAAATTATAGCTTAATTAGAGATAAAATCAAAATAAAGATACTAATTACTGCTACTCATATATAACTTCTAAGGTAAATTCCTAATAAGAACAATTATCACAGAGTTAAGGCTAAGATTAGGACTCAACAACCTTTATTTTGGGAAGTGGATGCTCCTTTAGTCTGTGGGGTGCTTGGCCCTTCAAGAGATAGCTTCTGACGCTTCAGTTCCTTCAGTTCACGCCCTTCTCTTATTGTTCCCCAAGCAGTTTGCAAAGCATGCTATTTTGATTTTTCTGTTCTTCCTTTAGTTGGTCCATAGCTTCTTGCAACTTGATAACAGATGCTTCAAGACGCTCCCAGTATTCAATTTGAGGGATTTTTGGGAGGAACTCCTGTGCTTTCCTTTTGATGGGGTCATCCTGCACTTATTGTCCTTCCATTGATTTTTGGTGATTGGTTGCTCAACTGAGATATACTCATTTACTCCCATCTTCACCCCAGCGTCTTTACATATCATAGAGATTAAGCTTGGATAAGCCAATTTGGCATCTTTGGAGTTCTTGTTTGTAATTGTGTAAAGTTCACAAGAAATCAGCTGATGAAGTTCCACTTCTTTTCGCAACATAATGCAATGGATCATTACTGCTCTTTTGATGGTGACTTCAGAGCGGTTGCTAGTGGGCAGTATAGAACGCCCAATGAAGTCCAGCCAGCCTCTGGCGACTGGTTTGAGATCTCCTCTTTTGAGTTGGTTTGGGACACCCTTTGTGTTGGTTGTCTACTTGGTTCCAGGGAGGCATATATCCTCTAGAATTTTGTCCAAGTTCTTATTTGTTCTCATCATTCTCCTATTAAAGGAGTCTGGGTCATCTTGTAGTTGAGGCAGCTTGAAGATCTCTCTTATTTTGTCAGGGTGGAGGTGAATAATCTTCCCTTTGACCAAAGTTCGATAGTCATAGAAGGCAGTTCCGGCTATTCTCTGCCTGTCTGTTTGCCACAGATTAGAGTAGAATTCCTGAACCATGTTTCTTCCCACCTTTGCTTCAGGATTAGCTAGGATTTCCCAGCTCTTGTTTTGAATTTGCTCTTTGATCTTCGGATATTCGTCTTCTTTTAGATCGAATTTAACTTCCGGGATCACTGACCTTAAACCCATTATTTTGTAGTAATGGTCTGAATGTTCTTTGGTTAAGAACTTCCCTTGATTCTAAAGTGGTTTTGGAACATTCTCTTTCTTGCCTCTTGGAGTGGTTTATTTTCCCTTAGGAGCCATGATCTTAGTGGGTATTGGTTTAGTGATCACAGATAAACACACCAAACATAGAGGTTTGCTTGTCCTCAAGCAAAAGAAAGGAAAGGAGAGGGATAGAGGGAGAGCCAAGTTCGAATTGTGGAGGAGATGAGGGAGGCCGAATGTGGATTTAAAGGGAAGGGGGTGGGTTTTTGAATATTTTTGAAAAAGATATGATAGAAGATAAGATTTGTAAAAGATAAGTATGATAGGAAAAAATGTAATTTAAAATTGAAAAGTTATGAAAGATATTTGAAAAAGATAAATCTGAATTTTGAAAAGAAGATATGATGAGTTTAAAAAGATTTGAAAAGAATTTAAAAAGATTTGAAAAGAATTCAAAAAGATAATTGAGTTTTGAAAAAAGATTTGAAAAGAAATTGAAGAAAAATTATGAAATATGTTTAGGATTAAAAGTTTTTCGAAATTGAAGTTGAAAGATGAGAGTTTGTAATATGTTTATGCAAGAAATCATGAATTGAAACATGAAAAATGGAAAAAATTTGAAGTGAAAACAAAGTTACATTCTCCCCACAATCCTGGCATTAAACGCCCAACTGCTGCATGTTTTGGGCGTTTAACGCCCATTTGTTGCTTCTCCTGGGCGTTTAACGTCCAGCTGTAGCTTCTAGCTGGCATTAAATGCCAGAAAATCTTTTATCACTGGGTATTTTTCTGAACACCCAAGATGCTGCAAATTTGGTGTTAAATGCCCATAATGGTATCCATTATGGCGTTTAACGCCCAAATGGCTATCCCTACTGGCCTTAAACGCCCAGTAGATGCTTCTTTTAGGCGTTTAACACCCAAAATAGCTTTTATTGGCATTTTCGCACCAGTGAGCTTCTTTTTACTGTTTTATCCTCTGAATCCTTCTGTAACTCTGTGAACTCATGAAATTGCTATTTTACCTTGAAGATAATTAATATAAACCTGTAAAATTATCATTTAATTAACAAATAAGCTTTGTTAATGGCTGGGTTGCCTCCCAGCAAGTGCTTCTTTATTGTCTTTAGCTGGACTATTACTGAGCTTTAATCAAGTCTCAGTTTTAAGCATTCTTGCTCAAAATTTCCTTCAAGATAATGTTTGACTATTTGTCCATTAACAATGAATTTTTTGTTAGAGTCATTATCCTGAAGCTTTACATATCCATATGGTGACACACCTGTAATCACATATGGTCCTCTCCACCGAGATTTCAACTTTTCGGGGAATAATCTGAGCCTAGAGTTAAACACCAGAACTTTATGCCCTGGCTCAAAGACTCTGGATGACAGCTTCTTATCATGCCATCTTTTTGCTTTCTCTTTGTAAATTTTTTTATTTTCGAAAGCATTGAGTCTGAATTCCTCTAGCTCATTTAACTGGAGCAATTGTCTTTCTCCAGCTAACTTGGCATCAAGGTTTAGGAATCTGGTTGCCCAGTAAGCCTTGTGTTCCAGTTCCACTGGCAAGTGACAGGCTTTTCCATACACAAGCTGGTATGGAAAGGTCCCTATAGGCGTCTTGAATGCTGTTCTGTATGCCCACAGAGCATCATCCAAGCTTCTTGCCCAATCCCTTCTACGGTTAATCACAGTCTATTCCAGGATTCTTTTAAGTTCTCTATTAGAGACTTCAGCTTGCCCATTTGTCTGTGGATGATATGGAGTTGCCACCCTGTGGCTAACTCCATATCGAACCATAGTAGAGTAAAGCTATTTATTGCAGAAATGAGCATTATCTTAGTATCATTAGTAGGGTTGCAATAGCCTCCACCCATTTGGATACATAATCCACTGCCACCAGAATATAAATGTTTGAGTATGATGGTGGGACAGGCCCCATAATGTCAATATCCCATACATCAAACAACTCAATCTTCAAGATTCCTTGTTGAGGCATGGCATAACTATGAGGCAGATTGTCAGATCTTTGGCAACTGTCACAATTACGTACAAACTCTCGGGAGTCTTTATAGAGAGTAGGCCAGTAGAAGCCACATTAGAGGACTCTTGTGGCTGTTCGCTCACTTCTAAAATGTCCTCCATACTGTGATCCATGACAATGCCAGAGGATCTTCTGTGCTTCTTCTTTAGGCACACATCTACGGATTACTCCGTCTGCTCATCTCTTGAAGAGATATAGTTCATCCCAAAAATAGTACAGATCAATTTCTTTGATTGCTGCCTACTATACTCTTTGGGTATGAATCTCACAGCCTTGTAGTTTACAATGTCTGCAAACCATGGTACTTCCTGGATGGCAAAGAGTTGCTCATCCAGAAAGTTTTTAGAGATCTCAGTAAGAGGGAGGGACGCCCCTTCTACTGGTTCTATTCGGGACAGGTGATTTGCTACTTGGTTCTCTGTCCTTTTTCTATCTCATTTCTATATCAAACTCTTACAGAAGTGGTGCACGAAATTGTGATCATCAATGGCGCCATCAACATGGTACGCTCAATTGCAATCTCAACTCTTTATCACAACTTCACACAACTAACCAGCAAGTGCACCGGGTCGTCCAAGTAATAAACCTTACGCGAGTAGTTGAAGCAAGCTATGGTATGAAGCAAGCTATGGTCATCTTGTAAATCTCAGTCAAGCGGATTCAAATGGTTATGGAGGATTAATGACTAAAATATGAATAAAACATAAAATAAAGATAGAGATACTTATGTAATTCATTTGTGAGAATTTCAGATAAGCGTATGGAGATGCTTTGTCCCTTCCGTCCCTTTGCTTTCCTACTATCTTCATCCAATCCATCTTACTCATTTCCATGGCAAGCTGTATGTTGGGCATCACCGTTATCAATGGCTACAATCCCGTCCTCACAGTGAAAATGTTCAACGCGCTCTGTCACAGCACGGCTATTCATCTATCGGTTCTCGATCATGTCGGAATAGAATCCAGTGATTCTTTTGCGTCTGTCACTAACGCCCCACAATCGCGAGTTTGAAGCTCATCACAGTCATTCAATCCTTAAATCCTACTCGGAATACCGCAGACAAGGTTTAGACTTTTCGGATTCTCAAGAATGCCGCCATCAATTCTAGCTTATACCACGAAGATTTTGATTAAGGAATTCAAGAGATATCCACTCAATCTAAGGTAGAACGGAGGTGGTTGTCAGGCACACGTTCATAGGTGAGAATGATGATGAGTGTCACGGATCATCACATTCATCAAGTTGAGGAACAAGTGATATCTTAGAACAAGAATAAGCTGAATTGAATAGAAGAACAATAGTAATTGCATTAATACTCGAGGTACAGCAGAGCTCCACACCTTAATCTATGGTGTGTAGAAACTCTACCGTTGAAAATACATAAGAACAAGGTCTAGGCATGACCGAATGGCCAGCCCCCCATGATCTAAGAACTAGATGTCCAAAGATGATCAAAAGATCTAAAGTGATCCAAAGATGAAAAATACAATAGCAAAAGGTCCTATTTGTAGAGAACTAGTAGCTTAGGGTTTACAAAGATGAGTAAATTACATAAAAATCCGCTTCCGGGACCACTTGGTGTGTGCTTGGGCTGAGCATTGAAGCTTTCATGTGTAGAGACTTTTCTTGGAGTTAAATGCCAGCTTTTGTGCCAGTTTGGGCATTTAACTCCCATTATTGTGCCAGTTCTGGCGTTAAACGCCAGAATTCTTGAGCTGACTTGGAACACCTGTTTGAGCCATCAAATCTCGAGCAAAGTATGAACTATTATACATTGCAGGAAAGCCCAGGATGTCTACTTTCCAACGCAATTAAGAGCGTGCAAATTGGGCTTCTGTAGCTCCAGAAAATCTACTTCGAGTGCAGGGAGGTCAGAATCCAACAGCATTTGCAGTCCTTTTCAGTCTCTGAATCAGATTTTTGCTCAGGTCCCTCAATTTCAGCCATCTGCAGTCCTTTTTAGTCTCTGAATCAGATTTTTGCTCAGGTCCCTCAATTTCAGCCAGAAAATACCTGAAATCACAGAAAAACACACAAACTCATAGTAAAGTCCAGAAAAGTGAATTTTAACTAAAAACTAATAAAAATATAATAAAAACTAAGTAAAACATACTAAAAACATACTAAAAACAATGCCAAAAAGCGTATAAATTGTCCGCTCATCACAACACCAAACTTAAATTGTTGCTTGTCCCCAAGCAACTGAAAATCAAATAAGATAAAAAGAAGAGAATATGCAATGAATTCC
>NC_029775.3:71000905-71005662 GCF_000817695.3 Arachis duranensis
TGGCATCTCACTTTATCCTTTGAAATTCAGAATGATTGGCTTCTATAGGAACTCAGAATCCAGATAGTGTTATTGATTCTCTTAGTTAGGTATGATGATTCTTGAACACAGCTACTTTATGAGTCTTGGCTGTGGCCCAAAGCACTCTGTCTTCCAGTATTACCACCGGATACATACATGCCACAGACACATAACTGGGTGAACCTTTTCAGATTGTGACTCAGCTTTGCTAGAGTCCCCAATTAGAGGTGTCCAGGGTTCTTAAGCACACTCTTTTTTTGCCTTGGATCACGACTTTATTTTTACCCTTGCCTTTTGGCTTTTTTTCTGCTTGCTTTCTCTCTCTTTTTTTTTTCGCACATAATTTCTCTTTTTTTTTGTATTCACTGCGTTTTCTTGCTACAAGAATCATTTTTATGATTTTTCAAATCCTCAGTAACATGTCTCCTTTTTCATCAATTCTTTCAAGAGCCAACATTCATGAACAACAAATTCAAAAGACATATGCACTGTTCAAGCATACATTCAGAAGTCAAAGTCTTGCCACCACATCAAAATAATTAATCTGTTATAAAATTCAAAATTCATGCAATTCTTCTCTTTTTTAATTAAGAACATTTTTCATTTAAGAAAGGTGATGGATTCATATGACATTCATAACTTTAAGGCATAGACACTAAGACACTAATGATCATGTAATAAGACACAAACATAGATAAAAGAACAAGGAGATTAAAGAACGGGTCCAACTTAGTGATGGCGGCTTGTTCTTCCTCTTGAAGATCTTATGGAGTGCTTGAGCTCCTCAATGTCTCTTCCTTGCCTTTGTTGCTCCTCTCTCATGATTCTTTGATCTTCTCTAATTTCATGGAGGAGGATGGAATGTTCTTGGTGCTCCACCCTTAGTTGTCCCATGTTGGAACTCAATTCTCCTAGGGAGGTGTTGATTTGCTCCCAATAGTTTTGTGGAGGAAAGTGCATCCCTTGAGGCATCTCAGGGATTTCATGATGAGGAATTTCCTCATGTCCATGAGTGGGATCTCTCGTTTGCTCCATCCTCTTCTTAGTGATGGGCTTGTCCTCATCAATGAGGATGTCTCCCTCTATGCTAATTCCAACTGAATTACAGAGGTGATAAATGAGATGAGGGAAGGCTAACCTTGCCAAGGTAGAGGACTTGTCTGCCACCTTATAAAGTTCTTGGGATATAACCTCATGAACTTCTATTTCCTCTCTAATCATAATGCTATGAATCATGATAGCCCGGTCTATAGTAACTTCAGACCGGTTGCTAGTGGGAATGATTGAGCCCTGGATAAACTCCAACCATCCCCTAGCCACGGGCTTAAGGTCATGCCTTCATAGTTGAACCAGCTTCCCTCTTGAATCTCTCTTCCATTGAGCGCCCTCTTCACAAATGTCTATGAGGACTTGATCCAACCTTTGATCAAAGTTGACACTTCTAGTGTAAGGGTGTTCATCTCCTTGCATCATGGGCAAGTTGAATGCCAACCTTACATTTTCCGGACTAAAATCCAAGCATTTCCCCCGAACCATTGTAAGCCAATTCTTTGGGTCCGGGTTCACACTTTGATCATGGTTCTTGGTGATCCATGCATTGGCATAGAACTCTTGAACCATTAAGATTCTGACTTGTTGAATGGGGTTAGTAAGAAATTCCCAACCTCTTCTTCGGATCTCATGTCGGATCTCCGGATATTCACTCTTTTTGAGTTTGAAAGGGACCTCGGGTATCACCTTCTTCATGGCCACAACTTCATAGAAATGGTCTTGATGCACCCTTGAGATGAATCTCTCCATCTCCCATGACTCGGAGGTGGAAGCTTTTGCCTTCCCTTTTCTCTTTCTAGAGGTTTCTCCGGCCTTAGATGCCATAAATGGTTCTGGAAAAACAAAAAGTAATGCTTTTACCACACCAAACTTAGAAGGTTTGCTCGTCCTCAAGCAAAAGAAGAAAGAAGAGAGTAGAAGAAGAAGAAATAGAGGAGATGGAGGTGGCTTTGTTTTTCGGCCAAGGGGGAGGAGTAGTGTGTAGGTTGTGTGAAAATGAAGGAGTGAAGATGGGTTTATATAGGGGTGGAGAGAGGGTAGGGTTCGGCCAATATGGGTGGGTTTGGGAGGGAAAGTGATTTGAATTTGAATGGTGAGGTAGGTGGGGTTTTATGAAGGATGGATGTGAGTGGTGAAGAGAATGGTGGGATTTGATAGGTGAGGGGTTTTGGGGAAGAGGTGTTGAGGTGATTGGTGAATGGGTGAAGAAGAGAGAGAGTGGTGGGGTAGGTGGGGATCCTGTGGGGTCCACAGATCTTGAGGTGTCAAGGATAATTCATCCCTGCACCAAGTGGCGAGCAAAAATGCGCCTTCTGCCAATCCTGGCATTAAACGCTGGGCTGGTGCCCATTTCTGGCGTTTAACACCAGCTTCTTACCCATTCCTGGTGTTAAACGCCAGTCTGGTGCCCCTTTCTAGTGTTAAACGCCCAGAATGGTGCCAGACTGGGCATTAAACGCCCATTCTGCTATCTTCACTGGCGTTTAAATGCCAGCAGATTTTCCTCCAGGGTGTGCTATTTTTCTTTCTATTTTTCATTCTATTTTTGCTTTTTCAATTGATTTTTTGTCTTCCGATGATCATCAACCTATAAAAGACATAAAATAACAAAGGGAAATAGATAAATGTAACATTGGGTTGCCTCCTAACAAGCGCTTCTTTAATGTCAGTAGCTTGACAATGGGCTCTCATGGAGCCTCATAGATGTTCAAAGCAATGTTGGAACCTCCTAACACCAAACTTAGAGTTTGAATGTGGGGGTTCAACACAAAACTTAGAATTTGGTTGTGGCCTCCCAACACCAAACTTAGAGTTTGACTGTGGGGGCTCTGATTGACTCTGTTTTGAGAGAAGCTCTTCATGCTTCCTCTCCATGGTTATAGAGGGATATCCTTGAGCATTAAACACAAATGATTCTTCATTTACTTGAATGATCAATTCTCCTCTGTCTACATCAATCACAGCCTTTGTTGTGGCTAGGAAGGGTCTGCCAAGGATGATGGATTCATCCATGCACTTCCCAGTCTCCAAGACTATGAAATCAGCAGGGATGTAATAGTCTTTAACCTTTACCAGAACATCCTCTACAAGTCTATAAGCTTGTTTTCTTGAATTGTCTGCCATCTCTAGTGAGATTCTTGCAGCTTGCACCTCAAAGATCCCTAGCTTCTCCATTACAGAGAGAGGCATGAGGTTTATACTTGACCCTAGGTCACACAGAGCCTTCTCAAAGGTCATGGTGCCTATGGTACAAGGTATTGAGAACTTTCCAAGGTCCTGTCTCTTTTGAGGAGAGGAAGAATACTCATCAGAGCTCATGAATGGCAGAAGTAAATCCAGTGGAATCTCTATGGTCTCAGTGTGAGCCTCAGATTCCCATGGTTCCTCATTAGGGAACTCATTGGAGGCCAATGGACGTCCATTGAGGTCTTCCTCAGTGGCGATCACTGCCTCTTCCTCCTCTCCAAGTTCGGCCATGTTGATGGCCTTACACTCTCCTTTTGGATTCTCTTCTGTATTGCTTGGAAGAGTACTAGGAGGGAGTTCAGTAACTTTCTTGCTCAGCTGACCCACTTGTGCCTCCAAGTTTCTAATGGAGGACCTTATTTCATTCATGAAACTTTGAGTGGTTTTGATTATATCAGAGACCATGGTTGCTAAGTCAGATTGGCTCTGCTTAGAATTCTCTGTCTGTTGCTGAGAAGATGATGGAAAAGGCTTGCCTTTGCTAAACCTGCTTCTTCCACCATTATTGTTGTTGAAACCTTGTTGAGGTCTCTGTTGATCCTTCCATGAGAGATTTGGATGATTTCTCCATGAAGTATTATAGCTGTTTTCATAGGGTTCTCCCATGTAATTCACCTCTTCCATTGAAGGGTTCTCAGGATCATAAGCTTCTTCTTCAGATGAAGCGTCCTTAGTACTTCCTGGTGCAGCTTGCATTCCAGACAGACTTTGAGAAATCATATTGACTTGTTAAGTCAATATTTTGTTCTGAGCCAATATGGCATTCAGAGTATCAATCTCAAGAACTCTTTTCTTTTGATTCGTCCCATTGTTCACAGGATTCCTTTCAGAAGTGTACATGAATTGGTTATTTGCAACCATTTTAATGAGTTCTTGAGCTTCTGCAGGCGTCTTATTCAGATGAAGAGATCCTCCAGTAGAGCTGTCCAATGACATCTTGGACAGTTTAGACAGACCATCATAGAAGATACCTATTATGCTCCATTCAGAAAGCATGTCAGAAGGACACTTTCTGATCAATTGTTTGTATCTTTCCCAAGCTTCATAGAGGGATAGAGGGATTCACCTTCCTTCTATCTGAAGGTTTAGACTTCCACTCTAAGCTTACTCAATTTTTGAGGTGGAAAGAACTTTGCCAAGAAGGCATTGACTAGCTTTTCCCAAGAGTTCAAGCTTTCTTTAGGTTGTGAGTCCAACCATGTCCTAGCTCTGTCTCTTACAGCAAAAGGGAATAGCATAAGTCTGTAGAGCTCAGGGTCAATCCCATTGGTCTTGACAGTGTCACAGATTTGCAAGAATTCAGCTAAAAACTGATGAGGATCTTCCAATGGAAGTCCATGGAACTTGCAATTCTGTTGCATTAGAGAAACTAATTAAGGCTTAAGCTCAAAGTTGTTTGCTCCAATGGCAGGGATAGAGATGCTTATCCCATAGAAGTT
>NC_029775.3:71005709-71009804 GCF_000817695.3 Arachis duranensis
TGTTAGGTCCTCTACAGAGAGTAGTGCTTTAGCTTCTCTTAGCTTTCGCTTTAAGGTCCTTTCAGGTTCAGGGTCAGCCTCAACAAGAATGCTTTTGTCTTTGTTCCTGCTCATATGAAAGAGAAGAGAACAAGAAAGTATGGAATCCTCTATGTCACAGAATAGAGATTCCTTGAGGTGTCAAAGAAAAAGAAGAATAGAAGGAGGAGGTAGAAGAATTCAAACTTATCAAGAGGGATAGAGTTCGAATTGTGCATTGAGGAGGAGTGTTAGTCCATAAATAGAAGGATGTGAGAAGAGGGGAAGAATTTTCGAAAATAAATTAAAAGATTTTGAAGAAATTTTGAAAATTTGATGAATGATTTTCGAAAATTAAAGTTGGAAAAGAAATAAAGTGATTTTTGAAAAATTTTTTGAAATTAGAATCAAAAAGATATGATTGAAAACTATTTTGAAAAAGATGTGATTAAAAAGATATGATTGAAAAACAATTTAAAAAGATTTGATTTTTAAAATTAATGACTTGGCTAACAAGAAAAGATATGATTCAAACATTTAACCTTTCTCAACAGAAAATGAAACATACTTGAAATGTTGAATCAAATCATTAATTGTCAGCAAGTATTTTTGAAAATGGAAAGAAATTGATTTTGAAAATATATGATTGAAAAGATATGATTTGAAAAAGATTTGATTTTGAAAAATTATGGAAACTTGAAAAAAAATCTGAATTAAAAACAAAATCTTCCCTCTTGTGCCATCCTGGCGTTGAACGCCCAGAATGGTATCCATTCTAGCGTTTAACGCCCAAAATGCTACCCTTTTGGGCGTTAAACGCCCAGCCAGGTACCCTGGCTGGCGTTTAAACGCAAGTTTTCCTTCTTCACTGGGCGTTTTGAACGCCCAGCTTTTTCTGTGTAATTCCTCTGCTGTATGTTCTGAATCTTCAATTCTCTGTATTATTGACATGAAAAGACACAAAGAAATTTTTTTTGAATTTTTAATGATGAGGAATAATCAAAATGCAACTAAAATCAAATAAACAATGCATGCAAGACACCAAACTTAGAAGTTTGTATACTACTGACACTAACAAATTGAGACTGCATATGAGAAACAACAAACACTCAAGACAAGAGAATTTAAAGATTAGAGCAAGGAAATCATCAAGAACAACTTGAAGATCAATGAAGAACATAATGCATGTAATTTTCGAAAATTAGAAGAATAAAGACATGCAATTGACACCAAACTTAAAATTAGACACTAGACTCAAACAAGAAACATAAAAATATTTTTGCTTTTAAGATTTTATAATTTTTTTGGAAAATAAAGAGGATCAAAACTTTTAATAAGAATTCCAGGAATCATGCAATGTTAGTCTAAAGCTTTAGTCTAAAGAAATTAGACATGGCTATTCAAGCTTCAGTAGGACATTATATTCAAGAGCTAAATTGATGAGAATCAATCAGCTTTGGTGATGATGAAAACATCACCTTGAAACTCTAGAATTCTTTCTTAAAAATTCTGAAGAAAAATGCCTAATCTAAGCAACAAGATGAATCGTCAGTTGTCTAAACTCGAACAATCCCCTGCAACGGCGCCGAAAACTTGGTGCACGAAATTGTGATCATCAATGGCGCCATCAACATGGTACGCTCAATTACAATCTCAACTCTTTATCACAACTTCGCACAACTAACCAGCAAGTGCACTGGGTCGTCCAAGTAATAAACCTTACGCGAGTAAAGGTCGATCCCATGGAGATTGTTGGTATGAAGCAAGTTATGGTCATCTTGTAAATCTCAGTCAGGCGGATTCAAATTGTTATGGAGGATTAATGACTAAAAGATGAATAAAACATAAAATAAAGATAGAGATACTAATGTAATTCATTCGTGAGATTTTTAGATAAGCGTATGGAAATGCTTTGTCCCTTCTGTCTCTCTGCTTTCCTACTGTCTTCATCCAATCCTTCTTACTCCTTTCCATGGCAAGCTGTATGTTGGGCATCACCGTTATCAATGGCTACAATCCCATCCTCTCAGTGAAAATGTTCAACGCGCTCTGTCAAGCACGGCTATTCATCTGTCAGTTCTCGATCATGTCGGAATAGAATATAGTGATTCTTTTGCGTCTGTCACTAACGCCCCACAATCGCGAGTTTGAAGCTCGTCACAGTCATTCAATTTTTGAATCCTACTCGAAATACCACAGACAAGGTTTAGACTTTCCGGATTCTCAAGAATGCCGCCATCAATTCTAGCTTATACCACGAAGATTCTGATTAAGGAATCCAAGAGATATCCACTCAATCTAAGGTAGAATGGAGGTGGTTGTCAGGCACACGATCATAGGTGAGAATGATGATGAGTGTCACGGATCATCACATTCATCAATTTGAGGAACAACTGATATCTTAGAACAAGAATAAGCTTAATTGAATAGAAGAACAATAGTAATTGCATTAATACTCGAGGTACAGCAGAGCTCCACACCTTAATCTATGGTGTGTAGAAACTCTACCGTTGAAAATACATAAGAACAAGGTCAAGGCATGGCCGAATGGCCAGCCCCCCCATGATCTAAGAACTAGACGTCCAAAGATGATCAAAAGATCTAAAGTGATCCAAAGATGAAAAATCCAATAGCAAAAGGTCCTATTTGTAGAGAACTAGTAGCTTAGGGTTTACAAGATGAGTAAATTACATAAAAATCCACTTCCGGGCCCACTTGGTGTGTGCTTGGGCTGAGCATTGAAGCTTTCATGTGTAGAGACTTTTCTTGGAGTTAAACGCCAGCTTTTGTGCCAGTTTGGGCATTTAACTCCCATTCTTGTGCCAGTTCTGGTGTTAAACGCCAAAATTCTTGAGCTGACTTGGAATACCTGTTTGGGCCATCAAATCTCAGGCAAAGTATGGACTATTATACATTGCTGGAAAGCCCAGGATGTCTAATTTCCAACGCAATTAAGAGCGCGCCAATTGAGCTTTTGTAGCTCCAGAAAATCTACTTTGAGTGCAGGGAGGTCAGAATCCAACAGCATCTACAGTCCTTTTCAGCCTCTGAATCAGATTTTTGCTCAGGTCCCTTGATGAGCGGATTATTTATACGCTTTTTGGCATTGTTTTTAGTATGTTTTTAGTATGTTTTAGTTAGTTTTTATTATATTTTTATTAGTTTTTAGTTAAAATTCACTTTTGAGGACTTTACTATGAGTTTGTGTGTTTTTCTGTGATTTCAGGTATTTTCTGGCTGAAATTGAGGGACTTGAGCAAAAATCTGATTCAGAGGCTGAAAAGTACTGCAGATGCTGTTGGATTCTGACCTCCCTGCACTCGAAGTAGATTTTCTGGAGTAACAGAAGCCCAATTGGCGCGCTCTCAACGGCGTTGGAAAATAGACATCTTGGGCTTTCCAGAAATATATAATAGTCCATACTTTGCCCGAGATTTGATGGCCCAAACCGGCGTCCCAAATCAGCTCAAAATTGCCCGGCGTTAAACGCCGGAACTGGCACAAGAATGGGAGTTAAACGCCCAAACTGGCACAAAAGGTGGCGTTTAACTCCAAGAGAAGTCTCTACACGAAAATGCTTCAATGCTCAGCCCAAGCACACACCAAGTGGGCCCGGAAGTGGATTTTTATGTCATTTACTCATCTCTGTAAATCATAGGCTACTAGTTCTCTACAAATAGGACCTTTTACTATTGTATTCTCATCTTGGTTCTTCTGGTTCCCTCTCTGGGGCCGAAGCCAATGATCACTACTATCACTTATGTATTTTCAACGGTGGAGTTTCTACACACCATAGATTAAGGTGTGGAGCTCTGCTGTACCTCGAGTATTAATGCAATTACTATTGTTCATCTATTCAATTCAGCCTATTCTTGTTCTAAGATATTCATTTGCACCCAAGAACATGATGAATGTGATGATTATGTGACACTCATCATCATTCTCACTTATGAACGAGTGCCTGACAACCACTTCTGTTCTACAAGCAAACAAGGCTTGAATGTTTATCTCTTGGATCCCTTAATCGGAATCTTCATGGTATAAGCTAGAATTGATGGCGGCATTCAAGAGAATCCG
>NC_029775.3:71010037-71023323 GCF_000817695.3 Arachis duranensis
ACATACAGCTTGCCATGGAAAGGAGTAAGAAGGATTGGATGAAGACAGTAGGAAAGCAGAGAGACGGAAGGGACAAAGCATCTCCATACGCTTATCTGAAATTCTCACCAATGAATTACATAAGTATCTCTATCTTTATCTTTATGTTTTATTCATACATCATCCATAACCATTTGAGTTTGCCTAACTAAGATTTACAAGGTGACCATAGCTTGCTTCATACCAACAATCTCTGTGGGATCGACCCTTACTCGCGTAAGGTTTATTACTTGGACGACACAGTGCACTTGCTGGTTAGTTGTGCGAAGTTGTGATAAAGAGTTGAGATTACAATTGAGCGTACCATGTTGATGGCACCATTGATGATCACAATTTCGTGCACCAGTGGCACGCCATGATCACCAATCAACCAAGAAGGAACTGGGCATGCCACTTGAATGTTGGGCGTGCCACGCTAGTTCAACTGTATAGAGAGATGGATCAAGCACACAGTAGTTAAAAAGACCCTGGGTGTGCCCCTTGAGGTCGAAGGCATGGCATGCTAGGGATGTTTCTGAAGGAGGGTGTGCCACTTAACGAGCTGGGCGTTGCACGCCAAGCCAAGAATCAGAGGAAGGCGTGGCACGCCACTGAAGCGCCAGCCACACGCCAGCTGGGAGATCACATTTATTGAGTTCTTTTTGTATTTCTTTTATTTTTAGAACTAGGAGTAGTATAAACAACCCCAAGAAGTACTGAGAAATGGGTTCAAGCAGTTAGGAAGCTAAGTGTAGAATAGCTTTTAGATTTATTTTTTTACTTCATCATTTTCTTCATCTTGAGTACTTTTCTCTGAGCTATGAGTAGCTAAATTCCCTCTCATTGAGAGAGGGAGCTCTGTTGTACTTGATGAATTGATGATAGCAAATTTCTTCTTCTCTTCATCTTCTCTTTGATTTGCTAGATGGAATTTCGTTCTTCATGCTTAGTGTTCAATTATCTTAGGAAAGAGATTGAATGAAAAATAGGTTTCATGGGAACCTTGGAAAAGGAATCATGAAACTATGCTAGAAATCCCTTCTCACACTTGAGTAGGATCTAGGTTTTGGTGTTTGGATATGGTGACATAAAATCCTCCCTTTACTTGGACCTATGATGATGTGTGGTATAATCAGGGACCAAGCATATCTCTTTTCATGAGCAATAGACCAAGGAATTGGCTATTGATTAAGATCTGAGAGATTGAGTCACCAAGGGATTGGGACTCAATCAATCGTGATTGCTAAGAGGTCAATGATTTGCATGATTGAGGAAGATATAAGCTGGATTTAATCCAAAGAGACAACATCTCCTAATCTCAATGAATTCCCCTATCCTCATCTATCACTTCCTTTATAGCTTTCTTTTACATTCTGCAATTCCCCATTCCCATTTACATTTATGTCATTTAAACTTCTGCCCTCTACATTCTTGCCATTTCCATTTCTGCATTTTATTGTCTTTCTTTACTTTTGAGTCATTTATAATTCTGCCCATTTAATATTATGCAATCACAATCTATTCTGTTTAGCTTGACTAATTCACCAATTAATTAAAGTTGCTCAAATCAATCAATCTTTGTGGATACGATCCCACTCCACTGTGGGTTATTACTTGATGATAATTTTGGTGCGCTTGCCAAAAGAGCGGATTCATCAATTTTTTGTGGGGAGTGAATTCGGGATCATCAACATATAATCCTCTTATATTTGGATAATTAGGATTTTTGTGGCATAATAACTAGAATTAAACTTCACCCCCTAATTGGAATCAATTGAACAAGGAATTAGCGATTGATGAAAGTTAGAGGAGACTAGAAAGGTCTAAGGAATTAGGGTCTAGTCACATATAGTTTGTCATGAATTAAATCTTGCATGATTAAAATAGTTAGTAAGAAAAGTCAATCCGGAAAATAGATAATTCTGAAGCCTTAAATGCCTTCTTCATATTGTTTTCACCTCAATTTATTGCTTGCTTTCTGATTCACTGAATTAATGTTTAATGCTTTTGAACACTCAAAACACCATTTTCTGTTTGTCTGACTAAGCCAATCACTCAATCATTGTTGCTTGATCCATCAATCCTCGTGGGATCGACCCTCACTCACCTAAGGTATTACTTGGTACGACCCTGTGCACTTGTTGGTTAGTTTGTGGTTGTAAATTCTTCACCAAGTTTTTGGCGCCGTTACTGGGGATTGATTGTGATTAACAACTACTCGTTGTTTGTTGCCTAGATTAGACAATTTTTCTTTTAATTAGTTTTATTTTAGTATTATTAATTTTTATTTTTCATTTTTTTTCTTAAGTTTTTTTCTTATTTCTCGTTTAGACCCTTATCCCCTATCATTTTTTATTTTTATTTTCTTCTAGCTTTTAACTTTTATAGTTTTAATTTTTATTTAATCGTTGCTTCATTATTTTCAAATAATAATAATAATAATAATAATAATAATAATAATAATAATAATAATAATAATAAAATAAATATAAAAATAGCACTAATGTTTTTCTTAATTTCTAAAATTAAGTTTGCTGTTTCCTAGTTAGTCTTATTTTAATTTTTCTTATTTAATTTGCCTAATAATTTCGAAAATTTTTAATCTTAATTTTACTAGTAATTTTTGAAATTTAGTGTTTGTTTTATTCAGTAATTTTATCTCTTTACATAGGTTACCTCACTGGGAATTCTCTGCACTCTGACGTAGAGAGTTCCATCTTTTCTTGTCTTTTGTTTGTTTATGCACAGGAACAGAGATAGAGAACATCTCGTAGACTTTGATTCTGAACCTGAAAGGACTTTCAGGCGACGTTTGCAACATGCAAGACTTTACAAGGCTGCAGAATCCACTATGGATCCTAATAATGCTGCTATTGCCAATGTGGCAAATGCGAATGGGAATGAGCAACAATGGAGAGTACTTAGATCTTACTCTGCTCCTACTGCAGATCTCTATGGAAAAACATTGTGGTGCCTCATATAGCTGCGAACAACTTTGAGTTGAAGCTACAATAGGTCACCTTGGTGCAACAAAACTGCCAGCATCATGGTCTTCCCCACGAAGACCCAAATCAATTTATTTCTAATTTTATGCAGATTTGTGATACTGTGAAGATAAATGGAGTGAACCCAGAGGTGTACAAACTCATGCTCTTTCCATTTGCTCTGAGGGATGGAGCAAAGCTATGGCTAGATTCTCAACCCAAGGAGAGTTTAGATACTTGGGACAAGGTTGTTATTGAGTTTCTTACTAAATTTTTTCCACCAAAGAAGCTGACTAAGCTTAGGGTGGAGGTTCAGACCTTCAGGCAGAAGGATGGTGAAACTCTTTATGAAGCTTGGGAGAGATACAAGCTACTGACTAGGCAATGTCCTCTGGAGATGTTCTCCAAGTGGACCCAACTAGATATCTTTTATGAAGGTTTGGGTGAAATGTCCAAGATGTGCTTAGATATTTCTGCTGGTGGTTCACTGCACAAGAAGAAGACACCAGAGGAGACTATTGAGCTTATTGAATTGGTTACTAGCAACCAATATTTATACTCATCTAACAGGAATCTTGTGAACTCTGAGGCTCCTCAGAAGAAGGGTGTTATGGAAGTAGAAGCTCTAAATGCTATTCTTGCTCAGAACAAGCTTATGTCTCAGCAAATAAGTCTACTTACTCAACACATGGGTGGCATGTAAGTCTCAGCTATCAACACCCAAATTCCACCTCAAGAGATCTCCTATGACATGACAGGTAATTTTTTGCAAAATGATAATTATGATTATGCTCAATCCTCTTCTGAACAGGTCAATTACATAGGGAGTAGTTGATGAGCGAATAATTTATACACTTTTTGGCATTATTTTTACATAGTTTTTAGTACGATTTAGTCACTCTTTAGTATAGTTTTATTAGTTTTTATGAAAAATTCATATTTCTGGACTTTACTATGAGTTTGTGTGTTTTTCTGTGATTTCAGGTATTTTCTGGCTGAAATTGAGGGACCTGAGCAAGAATCTGATTCAGAGGCTGAAAAAGGACTACTGATGCTGTTGGATTCTGACCTCCCTGCACTCGAAATGGAATTTTTGGAGATATAGAAACCCAAACGACGCGCTCTCAATTTCTGTGGAAACTCAACATCCAGGGCTTTCCAGCAATATATAATAGTCCATACTTTTCTTGAGCTTAGACGACGCAAACTGGCATTCAACGCCAGCTTTCTGCCCTATTCTGGCGTTAAACGCCAAAAACAAGTTACAAACTGGTGTTTAACTCCAAAGAGTGCCTCTAACATGAAAGCTTCAATGCTTAGCCCAAGCACACACCAAGTGGGCCCATAAGTAGATTTCTGCATCATTTACTTATTTATGTAACCCTAGTAACTAGTTTAGTATAAATAGAATTTTTTACTGTTGTACTCATATCTTTGGACTTTTAGAACATCTTTGGACTTTTAGAACATCTTTTGATCATCTTTTGATCTCTTGATCACTTTTAGGAGGCTGGCCATTCGGCCATGCCTGGACCTTCATCACTTATGTATTTTCAACGGTGGAGTTTCTACACACCATAGATTAAGGTGTGGAGCTCTACTATTCCTCGAGTATTAATGCAAAGTACTATTATTCTTCTATTCAATTCATGCTTATTCTTATTCTAAGATACTCATTCGCACACAAGAACATGATGAATGTGATGATTATGTGACACTCATCACCATTCTCACTCATGAACGCGTGATTGACAACCACTTCCGTTCTACATGAAAATAAGCTTAAATGTATATCTCTTGGGTTTCTAATCAATGATTCACATCGACTCCCCTCTGACAATGGGGCATCTGAATCTGAGATTAGAAACTTCGTGGTATAAGCTAGAATCCATTGGCAGCATTCTTGAGATCTGGAAAGTCTAAACCTTGTCTGTGGTATTCCGAGTAGGATCTGGGATGGGATGCTTGTGACGAGCTTCAAACTCGCGACTGTAGGGCGTGGTGATAGACGCAAAAGGATAGTAAATCCTATTCCTACACGATCAAGAACCAACAGCTGATTAGCCATACAATATCTGTGCATGGTATTTTTCATCCGAGACGAGAAATTCGACAGTTGATTAGCTGTACAGAAACCGTAGAGGACCATTTTCACTGAGAGGACGGGAAGTAGCCATTGACAACGGTGACATCCAACATACAGCTTACCATAGAAAGGAGTATGAAGGATTGGATGAAGGCAATAGGAAAACAGAGATTCAGAAGGAACAACGCATCTCCATACGCTTATCTAAAATTCCCACCAACGAATTACATAAGTATCTCTATCTTTATTTTATGTTTTATTTATCTTTTAATTATCAAAACTCTATAACCATTTGAATCCACCTGATTGTGATTTACAAGATGACCATAGCTTGCTTCAAGCCGTTAATCTCTGTGGGATCAACCCTTACTCACGTAAGGTTTATTACTTGGACGACCCAGTGCACTTGCTGGTTAGTTGTGCGAAGTTGTGAAAAAGAGTTGAGATTACAATTGTGTGTACAAGTTGTTGGCACCATTGAGATCACAGTTTGGTGCACCAAGTTTTTGGCGTTGTTGCTGCGGATTCTTTGAGTTTAGACAACTGACGGTTCATTTTGTTGCTCAGATTAGGTAATTTGGCTAATCAGCTGTTGGTTCTCGATCGAGTAGGAATAGGATTTACTATCCTTTTGTGTCTGTCACCACGCCCTACAGTCGCGAGTTTGAAGCTTGTCACAGTCATCCCATCCCAGATCCTACTCGGAATACCACAGACAAGGTTTAAACTTTCCAGATCTCAAGAATGCTGCCAATGGATTCTAGCTTATACCACGAAGACTCTGATCTCACGGAATGGAAGGCTCTGTTGTCAGGAGAGGCAACCATGCGTCATGGACCAGGAATCCAAGAGATACACACTCTAGCTTTTGCAGGTAGAACGAAAGTGTTTGTCAGGCACGCGTTCATAAGTGAGAATGGTGATGAGTGTCAAGGATCATCACATTCATCAGGTTGAAGTGTGAATGAATATCTTAGAATGAGAATAAGCATGAATTTAATAGAAAACAGTAGTAATTGTGTTAATACTCGAGGAACAGCAGAGCTCCACACCCTTAATCTATGGTGTGTAGAAACTCCACCGTTGAAAGTACATAAGTGATAGAGGTCCAGGCATGGCCGTGAGGCCAGCCCCCCAATGTCTAAGATCGCATAAACTGATCAAAGATTGATACCCCGATTAAAATACAATAGTAAAAAGTCCTATTTATACTAGACTAGTTACTAGGGGTACAAAAATGAGTAAATGATGCAGAAATCCACTTCCGGGCCCACTTGGTGTGTGCTTGGGCTGAGCATTGAAGCTTTCACATGTAGAGGTCTTCCTTGGAGTTGAACACCAGTTTGTAACTTGTTTCTGGCGTTTGACTCTGCTTTGCAACTTGTTTCTGGAGTTTAACGCCAGAATATGGCAGAAAGCTGGCGTTAAATGCCAGTTTGTGTCATCTAAACTCGGGCAAAGTATGACCTATTATATATTTCTGGAAGCCCTGGATGTCTACTTTCCAACGCAATTGAGAGCGTGCCATTTGGACTTCTGAAGCTCCAAAAATTTCATTTCGAGTGCCGAGCGGTCAGAATTCAACAGCATCAGCAGTCCTTTGTCAGCCTCTGAATCAGATTTTTGCTCAGGTCCCTCAATTTCAGACAGAAAAAACCTGAAATCACAGAAAAACACACAAACTCATAGTGAAGTCCAGAAATGTGAATTTTGCTTAAAAATTAATAAAAATATACTAAAAAGTAACTAAATCATACTAAAAACTATATGAAAACAATGCCAAAAAGCGTATAAATTATTCGCTCATCACAACACCAAACTTAAATTGTTGCTTGTCCCCAAGCAACTGAAAACAAAATAGGATAAAAAGAAGAGAATATTCAATGAATCTCAAAATATCAATGAAACTTAGTCCCAATTAGATGAGCGGGGCCTGTAGCTTTTTGCCTCTGAACAGTTTTGGCATCTCACTTTATCCTTTGAAGTTCAGAATGATTGGCATCTATAGAAACTCAGAATTTTAGATAGTGTTATTGATTCTCCTAGTTCAGTATGTTGATTCTTGAACATAGCTACTTTTTTAGTCTTGGCCGTGGCCCTAAGCACTTTGTTTTCCAGTATTACCACCGGATACATAAATGCCACAGACATATAACTAGGTGAACCTTTTCAGATTGTGACCCAGCTTTGCTAAAGTCCCCAGTTAGAGGTGTCCAGAGTTCTTAAGCATACTCTCTTGCTTTGGATCACGACTTTAACCACTCAGTCTCAAGCTTTTCACTTTGACCTTCATGACACAAGCACATGGTTAGGGACAGCTTGATTTAGCCCCTTAGGCCTGTATTTCATTTCCTTGGGCCCTCCTATCCATTAATGCTCAAAGTCTTGGATCCTTTTTACCCTTGCCTTTTGGTTTAAAGGGCTATTGGCTTTTTCTGCTTGTTTTTTCTTTTTCTTTCTCTTTTTTTTCACCACTTTTTTTTTCACTACTTTTTCTTGCTTCAAGAATCAATTTCATGATTTTTCAAATTATCAATAACATTTCTCTTTGTTCATCATTATTTCAATAGCCAACAATTTTAACATTCATAAACAACAAGATAAAAAATATGTATTGTTCAAGCATTCATTCAGAAAACAAAAAGTATTGCCACCACATCAAAATAATTAAACTAATTTCAAGATAAAATTTGAAATCCAAGTACTTCTTGTTCTTTTGTAATTAAGCACATTTTTCATTTAAGAGAGGTGAAGGATTCATGGAATTATTCATAGCTTTAAGACATAGACACTTGACACTAATGATCATGTAATAAAGACACAAAACATAGCTGACACAATAAGCATAAAAACCGATAACAGAAAAATAAATAGACAAGGAGATTAAGAAATGAGTCCACCTTAGTGAGGGTGGCGTCTTCCTTTTGAAGAACCAATGGAGCGCCTAAGCTTATCTATGTCTCTTCCTTGCCTTTGTTGCTCCTCCCTCATAGCTCTTTGATCTTCTCTAATCTCATGCAGAATGATGGAGTGCTCTTGATGCTCCACCTTTAGTTGGTCCATGTTGTAACTCAAACCTTCCAAGGAGGTGTTGAGTTATTCCCAATAGTTGTGTGGAGGAAATTGCATCCCTTGAGGCATCTCAGGGAATTCTTGATGAGGATCTTCCTCATGCTCTTGTTGAGATCCATGAATGGGCTCTCTTATTTACTCCATCCTTTTCTTAGTGATGGGCTTGTCCTCTTCAACGAGGATGTCTCCTTCTATGTCAACCCCAGCTAAATTGCATAGATGACAAATAAGATGAGGAAAGGATAACCTTGCCAAAGTGGATGACTTGTCAGCCACCTTGTAGAGTTCTAAAGGTATGATCTCATGAACTTCTACTTCCTCCCCAATCATGATACTATGGATCATGATGGCCCGATCCACAGTTACTTCAGATCGGTTGCTAGTAGGAATGATGGAGCGTTGGATGAACTCCAACCATCCTCTAGCCACAGGCTTAAGGTCCGGTTTTCTCAATTGAAACGGATTGCCTCTTGAGCCTCTTTTCTATTGAGCTCCTTCCACACATATGTCCATGAGGACTTGGTCCAACCTTTGATCAAAGTTGACCCTTCTAGTGTAAGGACGTAAGTTTTCTTGCATCATTGGCAAATGGAATGCCAACCTTTCATTTTCCAAACTGAAATCTAAGTATTTCCCCCGAACCATTGTAAGCCAATTCTTTGGATTTGGGTTCATACTTTGATCATGGTTCCTAGTGATCCATGCATTGGCATAGAACTCTTGGACCATTAAGATTCTAACTTGTTGAATGAGGTTGGTAAGAACTTCCTAACCTCTTCTTCGGATTTCATGTCGGATCTCCGGATACTCATTTTTCTTGAGCATGAAAGGGACCTCAGGGATCACCTTTTTCTTGGCCACAACTTCATAGAAGCGGTCTTGATAGACCTTTGAGATGAATCTCTCCATCTCCCATGACTCGGAGGTGGAAGCTTTTTCCTTCCATTTCCTCTTTCTTGAGGTTTCTCCGGCCTTAGGTGCCATAAATGGTTATGGAAAAACAAAAAGCAATGCTTTTACCACACCAAACTTAAAAGGTTTGCTCGTCCTCGAGCAAAAGAAGAAAGAACGAAGGGGAAGAAGAAGAAAATAGAGGAGATGGAGGGAGATATGTGATTCATCCAAGAGAGGGAAAGGTGTTTGTGTTGTGTGAATATGAAGGAGTAGTGAGGGATTTATATAGGGGTGAGGGTAGGGTTGGGTTTCGGTCATTAGGGTTGGGTTTGGGAGGGAAAAATGTTTAAATTTTTAAAGTGAGGTAGGTGGGGGGTTTTTTTTTGGGAAGAGATATGGAGGTGATTGGTGAAGAGAATATAGGGAAGAAGATATGATTTGATTGGTGAGTAAGAGAGAGAGAATGGTAGGGTAGGTAGGGATCCTGTGGGGTCTACAAATCCTGAGGGGTCAAGGATGTATCATTCCTTTCTCCTATTAGGCATACAAAACGCCGTTGCTGTGCAATCCTGGCATTTAACACCAGATTGCTGCTTGTTTCTAGCGTTAAACACTAGCTTTTATTCCTTTTCTGGTGTTAAACGCCAGGTTGCAACCTGTTTCTGGCGTTTAACGCCAGATTATAGCCTGTTTCTGGCGTTTAACGCCATTCTGGTGCTTGTTTCTAGTGTTTAACGCCCAAAATGGTGCCAGACTGGGCGTTAAACGCCCATTCTGCTACCGTTACTGGCGTTAAATGCCAGTAAGTGGCTCCTCTAGGGTGTGCTGTTTTTAATGCTGTTTTTATTTTTCTTTAATTTTTGCAATTATTTTTGTGACTCCACATGATCATCAACCTAAAGAAAAAGAAAATAACATGAAATAACATAGATAAATAAAAATTGGGTTGCCTCCTAATAAGCGCTTCTTTAATGTCAATAGCTTGACAGTGGGCTCTCATGGAGCCTCACTGATATTCAGAGCATTGTTGGGACCTCCCAACACCAAACTTAGAGTTTGGCTGTGGGGGCTTTGTTTGACTCTGTATTGAGAAAAGATTTTCATGCTTTCTCTCCATGGTTGCAGAGGGAGATCTTTGAGTTTTAAACACAAGGTAGTCCTCATTCAATTGAAGGACCAACTCTCCTCTGTCCACATCAATCACAGCCTTTGCTGTGGCTAGGAAGGGTCTTCCTAGGATAATGGAATCATCCTCATCCTTCCTAGTGTCTAGAATTATGAAATCGGTAGGGATGTAAAGGCCTTTGACCTTTACTAGCATGTCCTCTACCTGTCCATAAGCCTTTTTCATGGAATTTTCTGCCATCTCTAATGAGAATTTGGCAGCCTGTACCTCAAAGATTCCTAGTTTCTCCTTTACAGAGAGTGGCATTAAATTTATGCCTAATCCCAGGTCACACAAAGCCTTCTCAAAGGTCATGGTGCCTATGGTACAAGGAATTAAAAATTTACCAGGATCCTATTTCTTTTGAGGTAAAATGTACTGAACCTAGGTATTCAGTTCATTAATGAGCAATGGAGGCTCATCCTCCGAAGTCACATTACCAAATATCTTGGCATTCCGCTTCATGATTGCTCTTAAATACTGGGCAACTTGCCCTTCAACAATGTCTTCATCTTCTTCAGAAGATGAATAGTCATCAAAGCTCATGAATGGTAAAAGGAGGCTCAATAGAATCTCTATGGTCTCTAGGTGAGCCTCAGATTCCTTAGATTCCTCAATTGGCAACTCCTTTTTGTCCAGAGGACATCCCAAGAGGTCTTCCTCACTGGGATTCAGGTCCTCCTCCTCCTCTGTGCATTCGGCCACACCAAGTAGGGCTATGGCCTTGCACTCTGTTTTGGGGTTCTCTTCTGTATTGCTTGGGAGAGTACTAGGAGGAGTTTCAGTGACTGTCTTACTTAGTTGGCCTACTTGTGCCTCCAAATTTCTAATGGAGGACCTTGTTTCATTCATGAAACTTAGAGTGGCCTTAGATAGTTCAGAGACTATGTTTGCTAAGCTAGAGAGACTTTGCTCAGAATTCTCTGTCTGTTGCTGAGAAGATGACGGAAAGGGCTTGCTGTTGCTAAACTTCGTTTCCTCTACCATTATTAAAGCCTTGTTGAGGCTTTTGTTGATCCTTCCAAGAGAAATTTGGATGATTTCTCCATGAGGGATTATATGTGTTTCCATTGGCTTCACCCATGTAATTCACCTCTGCTATTGAAAGTTTAAACCTTGTCTGTGGTATTCCGAGTAGGATCTGGGATTGGATGCCTGTGTCGAGCTTCAAACTCGCGACTGTAGGGCATGGTGACAGACGCAAAAGGATAGTAAATCCTATTCCTACACGATCGAGAACCAACAGCTGATTAGCCATACGATATTTGTGCATGGTATTTTTCATCCGAGATGAGAAATCTGACAGTTGATTAGCCGTACAGAAACCGTAGAGGACCATTTTCACTGAGAGGACGGGAAGTAGCCATTGACAATGGTGACACCCAACATACAGCTTGCCATAGAAAGGAGCATGAAGGATTGGATGAAGGCAATAGGAAAGCAGAGATTCAGAAGGAACAACGCATCTTCATACGCTTATCTGAAATTCCCACTGATGGTGTTTTTGTGGAAAAAGAAATTTCCGAACACATAAATCTAACCGGCAAGTGTACCGAGTCGCATCAAGTAGTAATAACTTACTTAGAGTGAGGTTGATCCCACAGGGATTGATGGATCAAGCAACTTTAGTGGGTGATTAGTTTAGTCAAGCTAACATTGAAGGGATATTGGATGAAATGTAGCCAACAGAATTGTAAATGACAGGAAATTTAAAGTTGTAGAAAGTAAAATTGCATAAAACTTAAAGTGCAAGAAAGTAAAATAGTTGAAACTTAAATTGCACGAAATGTAAATTGCATTAAATGTAAAGGGGATTGGGTGGAGGGAATTTAAAATTCAACAAGAAAATATAAAGAGCAATCAAGCAGAGGAGTAAAAGATGAAATAAGTGCAGCAGATTTAAACAGATATGGAAAATTGTTTGAAGAAGCAACACAGAATGTAATTAAGCTCAATTGTGAAATTTAAAGAGACAAATGAAGATCTCAGGGAATCAAAGAGACTAGAAAACAATTCTAGATCTCAAACCCTTCCTTGATTCAACAGCAGACAGATTGAAAAAGAAAATGAAAATGAAAGCAATAAGAAAACTTTGGTTCAAATTGCAATTTACTAAAATTATGCAGCAAGGCAAACAAAGAGAAATCTCAGAGGGAGAATGAAACAGAATTCCTTCACTTCTCAATCCAAGATTTAAACAGAAAGGAAAATTAAAAGAGAGAGAGCTCTCTACTACTACTCCTAATGCTCCCTAGTGGAGCTAGCCTCCTTAATGAGATGGAATTGATGCTTTTATATAGGCTTTACAAAGTGAAAATGAAAATGAAATTAAAACAAATTACAATTAAGGATCAAAAAGGGTCTAAGGACATGCAAATTCAAAAATTAAAAGAAAAAAAAAAGCATGCAATTGACACCAAACTTAAAATATGAAACTAAACTCAAATAAAAGACTCTAAACCAACAAAAATAAAACAGTCCTAATCTAAGCAACAAGATAAGTCGTCAGTTGTCCAAACTCGAACAATCCCCGGCAACGGCGCCAAAAACTTGGTGCACGAAATTGCAATCACACTTTTGCAACCCCGCACAACTAACCAGCAAGTGCACTGGGTCGTCCAAGTAATACCTTACGTGAGTAAGGGTCAATCCCACGGAGATTGTCGGCTTGAAGCAAGCTATGGTTATCTTGTAAATCTTAGTCAGGATATCAATAATTATCAGGGTTGATTGTAAAAAGTAAAAGAACACGAAATAAGTACTTGTTTTGCAATAATGGAGAACAGGTTGAGGTTTCGGAGATGCTCTATCTTCTGAATCTCTGCTTTCCTACTGTCTTCTTCTTCAAGCACGCAAGGCTCCTCCCATAAGAACAAGTGATATCTTAGAATGGAAGCAAGCATGATTGAATGAAAAATAGTAGTAATTGCATTAATCCATCAAGACACAGCAGAGCTCCTCACCCCCAACCATGGGGTTTAGAGACTCATGCCGTGGGATGTACACAAAGAAACGTGTAAAGTGTCATGAGGTACAGATACAATGTCAAAAGATCCTATTAATAGTG
>NC_029775.3:71023417-71023730 GCF_000817695.3 Arachis duranensis
GTAAAAATCCACTTCTGGGTCCACTTGGTGTGTGTTTGGACTGAGCAATGAATTCGTGTAGAGACCTTTTTTGGAGTTAAACGCTAGCTTTTATGCCAGTTTGGGCGTTTAACTCCAATTTTTATGCCAGTTCCAGCGTTAAACGCTGGGAATTCTGAAGCTGATTTGCAATGCCGATTTGGGCCATCAAATCTCGGGCAAAGTATGGACTATTATACATTGCTGGAAAGCCCAGGATGTCTACTTTCCAACGCCGTTGAGAGCGCGCCAATTGGGCTTCTGTAGCTCCAGAAAATCCACTTCGAGTGCAGGG
>NC_029775.3:71023785-71025633 GCF_000817695.3 Arachis duranensis
GAGGTCAGAATCCAACAGCATCTGCAGTCCTTTTTCAGCCTCTGAATCAGATTTTTGCTCAGGACCCTCAATTTCAGCCAGAAAATACCTGAAATCACAGAAAAACACACAAACTCATAGTAAAGTCCAGAAAAGTGAATTTTAACTAAAAACTAATAAAAATATAATAAAAACTAACTAAAATATACTAAAAACATACTAAAAACAATGCCAAAAAACGTATAAATTATCCGCTCATCACAACACTAAACTTAAATTGTTGCTTGTCCCCAAGCAAATGAAAATCAAAATAGAATAAAAAGAAGAGAATATACTATAGACTCCAAAATATCAAAGAAACTTAGCTCCAATTAGATGAGCGGGACTGGTAGCTTTTTGCTTCTGAACAGTTTTGGCATCTGACTCTATCCTTTGAGGTTTAGAATGATTGGCATCCATAGGAACTCAGAACTCAGATAGTGTTATTTATTCTCCTAGTTAAGTATGATGATTCTTGAACATAGCTACTTTCTGAGTCTTGGCTGTGGCCCAAAGCACTTTGTCTTCCAGTATTACCACCGGATACATACATGCCACAGACACATAATTGGGTGAACCTTTTCAGATTGTGACTCAGCTTTGCTAGAGTCCCCAATTAGAGGTGTCCAGGGTTCTTAAGCACACTTTTTTTGTCTTGGATCAAAACTTTATTTCTTTCTTTTTCTTTTTCTCTTTCTTTTCTTTCTTTTTTTCCTTTTTTTCTTTTTTTTTCACTGCTTTTTCTTGCTTCAAGAATCATTTTTATGATTTTTCAGATCCTCAGTAACATTTCTCCTTTTTCATCATTCTTTCAAGAGCCAACATTCATGAATTCAAAAGACATATGCACTGTTCAAGTATTCATTCAGAAAACAAAAAGTATTGTTACCACTTCAACTAATTCAACTAGTTTCAAAAGATGAATTCAAAATCCTGTACTTCTTGTTCTTTTGTGATTAAAGCATTTTTCATTTAAGAGAGGTGATGGATTCATAGGGCATTCATAGCTTTAAGGCATAGACACTAAGATACTAATGATCATGTAATAAGACACAAACATAGATAAACATAAGCATAAAAATTCGAAAAATAGAAAATAAAGAACAAAGAGATTAAAGAACGGGTCCACCTTAGTGATGGCGGCTTGTTCTTCCTCTTGAAGATCTTATGGAGTGCTTGAGCTCCTCAATGTCTTTTCCTTGCCTTTGTTGCTCCTCTCTCATGATTCTATGATCTTCTTTAATTTCATGGAGGAGGATGGAATGTTCTTGGTGCTTCACCCTTAGTTGTCCCATGTTGGAACTCAATTCTCCTAGGGAGGTATTGATTTGCTCCCAATAGTTTTGTGGAGGAAAGTGCATCCCATGAGATGAATATCTCCATCTCCCATGGCTGGAGGTGGAAGCTTTTGCCTTCCCTTTCCTGTTTCTAGAGGTTTCTCCGGCCTTAGGTGCCATAAATGATTATAGAGAAACAAAAAGCAACGCTTTTACCACACCAAACTTAGAAGGTTTGCTCGTCCTCGAGCAAAAGAAGAAAGAAGAGAGAGAGTGGTGGGGTAGGTGGGGATCCTATGGGGTCCACGGATCCTGAGGTGGCAAGGATAATTCATCCCTGCAACAAATGGTGAGCAAAAATGCTCCTTCTGCCAATCCTGGCGTTAAACGCCGGGCTGGTGCCCATTTCTGGTGTTTAACGCCAGCTTGGTGCCCATTCCTGGCGTTTAACGCCAGTCCGGTGCCCCTTTCTGGCGTTAAACGCCCAGAATGGTGCCAGACTGGGCGTTAAACGCCCATCTGCTAACCTTACTGGCGTTTAAACGCCAGCAAG
>NC_029775.3:71025773-71027223 GCF_000817695.3 Arachis duranensis
AAAACATAAAATAACAAAGGAAAAATAATAAATATAACATTGGGTTGCCTCCCAACAAGCGCTTCTTTAATGTCAGTAGCTTGACAGTAGGCTCTCATGGGGCCTCACAGATACTCAGAGCCATGTTGGAACTTCCCAACACCAAACTTAGAGTGTGACTGTGGGGGCTCTGTTTGACTCTATCTTGAGAGAAGCTCTTCATGCTTCCTTTCCATGGTTACAGAAGGGGAACCTTGAGTCTTATAGTTTGCACTGTCTGTAAGCCACGGAGCTTCCTGAATAGCAAATAATTGCTCATCCGGAAAGGTTTCAGAGATCTCAGTAGGAGGGAGGGATGCTCCTGTTACTGGTTCTATCCGGGACAGGTGATCAGCCACTTGATTCTCTGTCCCTTTTCTGTCTCTTATTTCTATATCAAACTCTTGCAGAAGCAACACCCATCTTATGAGCCTGGGTTTTGAATCCTGCTTTGTGAGTAGATATTTAAGAGCAGCATGGTCAGTGTAAACAATCACTTTTGATCCTACTAAATAAGATCTGAACTTGTCAATGGCATAAACCACTGCAAGTAACTCTTTTTCTGTGGTTGTGTAGTTCTTCTGTGCATCATTTAGAATACGACTGCCATAATAAATGACATGCAGAAGCTTACCATGCCTTTGTCCCAATACTGCACCAATGGCATGGTCACTGGCATCACACATTAGTTCAAATGGTAATGTCCAGTCTGGTGCAGAGATGACTGGTGCTGTGACTAGCTTAGCTTTCAGGGTCTCAAAAGCTTGCAGACACTCATTATCAAAAATAAATGGAGTGTCAGCAGCTAGCAGATTACTCAGAGGTTTGGCAATTTTTGAAAAATCCTTTATAAACCTTCTGTAAAATCCTGCATGCCCCAGAAAGCTTCTGATTGCCTTAACATTGGTAGGTGGTGGTAATTTTTCAATTACATCAACTTTAGCTTGATCCACCTCTATTACCTTGTTTGAAATTTTATGCCCAAGGACAACTCCTTCAGTCACCATAAAGTGACATTTTTCCCAGTTTAAAACTAGGTTGGTCTCTTGGCATCTTTTCAGAACAAGTTCTAGATGGTTAAGGCAGGAGCTGAATGAGTCTCCAAATACTGAAAAGTCATCCATGAAGACTTCCAGAAATTTCTCTACCATATCTGAGAAGATAGAGAGCATGCACCTCTGAAAGGTTGCAGGTGCATTGCACAGACCAAAAGGCATCCTCCTGTAGGAAAATACTCCAGAAGGACATGTAAATGCTGTTTTCTCTTGGTCCTGAGGATCTACTGCAATTTGGTTGTAACCTGAATAGCCATCCAAAAAACAGTAGTATTCATGACCTGCTAGTCTCTCTAGCATCTGGTCTATGAATGGTAAAGGAAAATGATCCTTTCTGGTGACTGTATTGAGCCTTCTGTAGTCAATACACATGCGCT
>NC_029775.3:71027265-71029003 GCF_000817695.3 Arachis duranensis
AATTAGTGCTTCCTCTTCCTGTGGATTTAGAGCAGAGCTTATGATCACTGGAAAAGTGTCACCTTCTCCCAGAAATGCATATTTCAGGGATGGTGGTAGTGGCTTGAGCTCGGGTTTAGGAGGCTTATTATCTCTTCCTGAGGAATTTTCAGAATTTCTTTTATTTCCTTTAGTTCCTCTAGATCAGGCTGAACATCTTTAAAGATGTCATCTAGCTCTGATTCAAGACTTTCGGTCATATTGACCTCCTCCACCAAAGAATCATAATATCAGTGCTCATGCAGTCATTTGATGTGTCTGGATGCTGCATAGCTTTGACAACATTCAATTTGAACTCATCCTCATTGACTCTCAGGGTTAATTCCCCTTTTTGGACATCAATGAGGGTCCGTCCAGTTGCTAGGAAAGGTCTTCCTAGAATGAGAGTTGCACTCTTGTGCTCCTCCATTTCCAGCACTACAAAGTCGGTGGGAAAGGCAAATGGCCCAACATTGACAATCATGTCCTTAATTATGCCTGATGGGTATTTAATGGAGCCATCAGCAAGTTGGAGACATATCCTGGTTGGTTTGACTTCTTCAGTCAGGCCAAGCTTTCTGATAGTGGATGCAGGTATTAGGTTGATACTTGCCCCAAGATCACATAGAGCTCTCTTGGTACAAGCACCCTCTAATGTGCATGGTATCATAAAGCTTCCAGGATCTTTAAGCTTCTCTGGTGAGCTCTTTAATATGACTGCACTGCATTCTTCAGTGAGAAAAACTTTTTCAGTTTCTCTCCAATCCTTCTTATGACTTAAGATCTCTTTCATGAACTTAGCATAAGAAGGTATTTGCTCAAGTGCCTCTGCAAACGGAATCTTTATTTCAAGAGTCCTTAGATAGTCTGCAAAGCGGGCAAATTGCTTATCCTGCTCCGCTTGGCGGAGTTTCTGAGGATAAGGCATCTTGGCTTTATATTCTTCAACCTTAGTTGTTGCAGGCTTATTCCTTACAGAAGTGGTTGAAGAAGCCTTTTTAGAGGGATTACTGTCAGCACTCTCAGGTGTCTGATCCTCTCTTGGCGTCTGAACGCCAGGACTAGGTGAAGATTGGGCGTTTAACGCCAACTTCTCTCCTTTTTCTGGCGTTTGAACGCCAGAACTGGGTAGGGAATGGGCGTTTAACGCCAGCTTTCCTCCCCTTTCTGGCGTTTGAACGCCAAAAGTATTCCTCTCTGGGCTCTTACTGTCCTCAGAGGGATTTTGGATAGTGGTTTGGTTATCCTCTGTCAATTGTTCCTTATTTGGCTTTTTGCTCTTTTGAGCAGTGTTATTCAATGTCTTCCCACTCCTCAGTTGAACTGCTTGACATTCTTCTGTTATCTGTTTAGATATCTGCTGTTTTGCTTGATTCAACTGCAGTTCCATGTTCTTGTTAGCAACTTTAGTTTCATGGAGCATCTCTTTAAATTCTGCTAACTGTTTTGTCATCAGGAGCAATTGTTGATTAAGCTCAATCATCTGTTCTTGAGGATTAGGATTAGTGGCTACTGCCATGGCTTCCTCTTTTGGGGAGAACTCATTGCTAGAGTACAAATATTGATTTCTAGCAACAGTGTCTATAAGCTCTTGAGCCTCTTCAATTGTCTTCCTCATGTGTATAGATCCACCAGCTGAGTGGTCTAAAGACATCTGAGCTTTTTCTGTAAGCCCGTAGTAGAAGATGTCTAACTGTACCCACTCTGAAAACATTTCAGA
>NC_029775.3:71029113-71029935 GCF_000817695.3 Arachis duranensis
AACCACCTCTTAGCTTGATCTTTTACAGCAAATGGAAACAGTAATAATCTGTAGACATCCTGATCCACCTCTTTATCACGTACTGTGTTAGCAATTTGTAAGAATTGTGCCAGAAACTCAGTAGGTTCTTCCTGTGGAAGACCGAAATACTAGCAATTTTGCTACACCATGATAATGAGTTGAGGATTTAGCTCAAAGCTGCTTGCTTTGATGGGAGGTGTACAGATGCTACTCCCATATGCAGCTGTAATGGGGGTTAGCATATGACCCCAGAGTCCTTCTGGACTGTTCAATTCCACTTAGGTCCATGATGGAGAAAGGGAATATGATATGAATTCACAAGTAAAGTAATTTTTTTTTAAAATGACCGAAAATAATAAAATAAAACAAAAGGAAAATAAAATAAAATGTCGAAAACTAAAAGAAAAATAAAATCAAAGCAAATTGAAAACTAAATCAATCAACTAATTAAAAAAGATTTTGGAATTGGCAATTAAAAAGATATGATTGAAAATTATTTTGAAAAAGATTTGATTTTTTTTTTGAAATGAGGAAAGAGAAAAACAACAAAATGACACCAAACTTAAAATTTTTAGAAAATCAAGCACTAATTTTCGAAAATTTTAAAAGGAAAAACACAAAGAGGACACCAAACTTAGAAGTTTTAAGGATCAAAAAGGGACTAAGGACATGCAAATTCAAAAATTAAAAGAAAAACAAAAGCATGCAATTGACACCAAACTTAAAATATGAAACTAAACTCAAATAAAAGACTCTAAACCAACAAAAATAAAATAGTCCTAATCTAAGCAACAAGATAAG
>NC_029775.3:71030777-71031018 GCF_000817695.3 Arachis duranensis
CGTTAAACGCTGGGAATTCTGAAGCTGATTTGCAACGCCGGTTTGGGCCATCAAATCTCGGGCAAAGTATAAACTATTATATATTGCTGGAAAGCCCAGGATGTCTAATTTCCAACGCCGTTGAGAGCGCGCCAATTGGGCTTCTGTAACTCTAGAAAATCCACTTTGAGTGCAGGGAGGTCAGAATCCAACAGCATCTGCAGTCCTTTTCAGCCTCTGAATCAGATTTTTGCTCAGGTCC
>NC_029775.3:71031083-71037497 GCF_000817695.3 Arachis duranensis
AAACACACAAACTCATAGTAAAGTCCAGAAAAGTGAATTTTCACTAAAAACTAATAAAAATATAATAAAAACTAACTAAAATATACTAAAAACATACTAAAAACAATGCCAAAAAGCGTATAAATTATCCGCTCATCAGAGAGCACGACAATGCTCTCCAAGAGAGCACTTTGCTCTCCTTGAGAATGCTACTTCCTTGGTTTCCTTGTGTCTCCCTCTTCGAGCCTTGGTGGTTGCACTTTGGTTTATTTTTTATTATTTTTGGTCCTCAAAGATGCCTTTCACTCGTGCCTCAATTTCACGCCAAATGTGGATTCCTATATATCATTGGAAAGCTCTGAATGTCAGCTTTCCAACGCAACTGAAAGCACATCAATCAGACGTCTGTAGCTCAAGTTATAGCCCTTTGAAGTAGGCATGGTCATGTTGTGAGCGCCCAGATTTTAACTTAGCGAAAATTTGCTTCCAACCTCACTTTGTTTCATCACGATACTGCCTTGCTCTTGGCAAGAGCAGAGCAATGTGCGTGCTGGTTGCTTCCTTCCTTGATTTGGTCATGGGCCACGCTTTTAAAAGTGTGGCTTAAGGCTCCAAAGTGTGCTCCAACTTCAAAGTATTCCCCAAAGCTCTTTTTTTCTCCTTTTTAACTTATTTTGTGCTTCTTTGCTTCTTTTTCTTCTTATTTCCTACAAGATTTATAAAATTAAAAGATCAAGAAAATATATCATTTAAGCACAAATCATCAATTTCTTGTATGAAAAAGCATAGAAAAACATGACATGGTGACATGTCATCACCCACCAATAAATTACATAAGTATCTCTATCTTTATTTTATGTTTTATTTATCTTTTAATTATCAAAACTCTATAACCATTTGAATCCGCCTGACTGAGATTTACAAGATGACCATAGCTTGCTTCAAGCCAACAATCTCCATAGGATCGATCCTTACTCACGTAAGGGTTATTACGTGGACGACCTAGTACACTTGCTGGTTAGTTGTGCGAAGTTGTGAAAAAGAGTTGAGATTACAATTGTGCATACAAGTTGTTGGCGCCATTGAGATCACAATTTCATGCACCAGTAGTCCTAGAAATCCCAATAATGACCCATATTCTAAGACATACAATCAGGGCTAGAGAAATCACCCAAAATTTGGGTGGAAGGACCAAACTCAGAGACCTCAAAATTTCAACAATAATTCTCAGGGTGGCTTCCAACAGAACAATTACAATAACCGCCAATTTCAGTCTCAACAACAACAACCACCTTAGCAGGCAAACTCTAAATCCCATGAAGATTCTAATTGGGAGATGATGAGGAGTTTTATGTAGGAAACCAAAGCCTCCATTAGAAACTTGGAAGTGCAAATGGGCCAACTGAGCCAGTAAATACCTGAGAGGTCTGCAAGTACATTTCCAGGTGATACAGGGGTGAACCCAAGAGAAGAGTGCAAGGTTATTCAATTGAGAAGTGGTAAAGTGGCTGGCTCCGAGACCAAGGTCAATGAAGAGTTAGTTGAAAAAGAAGCTCTAGAGAAGAAAAAGGAAGAAGTAGAATGTGCCACTCCTAAGCGTGCAGACAACCCATTCCCTGATTTTCTTGACACTTATCCTACATCGCCAAAGGCTCCTGAATACAAGCCAAAAATGTCATATCTTCAGAGGCTTCAGAAGGCTTCCAAAGAAAAGCAGTTCTCTAAATTTTTAGATGTCTTCAAGAAGCTACAGATCAACATTCCTTTTGCAGAGGCTCTTGAGCAAATGCCTCTCTATGCTAAATTTATGAAAGAATTGTTGATCCACAAGAGGAATTGGAAGGAATAGGAAATAGTGGTGTTAACCAAGGAATGCAGTGTCATTATTAAACACAACCTTCCTAAAAAGATACCAGATCCAGGGAGCTTTGTAATTCCTTCCACCATTGGAGATGTCACCATTCAGAGAGCTTTATGTGATCTTGGAGCTATGATCAATCTAATGCCACTTTTAGTGATGAAGAAGCTTCAAATTGAGGAGGTAAAACCCACTCGTATTTATCTTCAACTTGCTGATATTTCTATTAAATTACCTGTGGGTGTTGTTGATGATTTACTTGTTAAAGTAGGACCATTTATTTTTCCTGTTGATTTTGTTATATTAGACATGGAAGAGGAGGTAAAATCCTCTATTATACTTGGTAGACCCTTTTTAGCTATAGGTAGAGCTCTGATTGATGTGCAAAATGGTGAATTAACACTGAGGGTCAATGAAGAACAGGTGGTCCTCAATGTTTTTGAAGCTATCAAGCATCCTAATGATTCCGAAGGGTATATGAAAATAGATGTTATTGAACCACTTGTTCAAGAGGTACTGAAAACTGAAGTACTTGATGACATTCTGGATCCTATTTCTGAGTATGAATTAGTGGAAGTTGATGATTCACCACCACAGAAGGCTATGGTTCACACGCCTAAAGAAGAAGAGGAAACCCCCAAGCTTGAGCTCAAACCTCTACCTCCTTCTCTGAAATATGTATTCTTGGGTGAAAATGACTCATATCCAGTGATTATTAGCTCTTCCCTGAAGCCTGAAGAGGAAGAGGCACTTATTTCAGTGCTCAAGAGCCATAAAATAGCTCTTGAGTGGACCATTAGTGACCTGAAGGGGATTAGTCCAACCAAGTGTATGCACAAGATCCTCCTTGAAGATGATGCTAAATCAGTTGTGTAACCACAAAGGAGACTCAATCCAACCATGAAAGAGGTGGTCCAAAAAGAGGTAATAAAATTATGGGAAGTAGGTATTATTTACCCTATTTCTGACAGTCCTTGGGTAAGTCCTGTGCATGTAGTTCCCAAGAAAGGAGGGATGACAGTGATCAAGAATGAAAAGAATGAGCTTATTCCTACAAGGACAGTCACAGGATGGAGAATGTGTATAGACTACATGAGGCTCAACACTGCTACAAGGAAGGATCACTTCCCCCAGCCTTTCATTGATCAGATGCTTGAAAGGTTAGTTGGTCATGTTTTTTATTGTTTTTTGGATGGATATTCTAGATATAATCAAATTACAGTGGACCCTCAAGATCAAGAGAAGACAGCATTCACATGCCCCATTGGAGTGTTTGCCTACAGGAGAATGCCATTTGGACTCTGTAATGCTCCAGCAACTTTTCAGAGGTGTATGCTTTCAATTTTTTCTGATATGGTTGAAAAGTTCAATGAGGTATTTATGGATGATTTTTCTGTTTTTGGTAATTCTTTTGAATCCTGCCTTAAGCATTTATCTATTGTCTTGAAATGGTGTCAAGAATCAAACTTATTTTAAATTATGAATAATGTCATTTTATGGTTATAGAAGGTATTGTTCTTGGACACCAGATTTAAAGTAAGGGGATTGAGGTTGACAGAGCAAAGGTGAAGGTAATTGAAAAATTACCACCACCAGCTAATGTTAAGGCAGTCAAGAGTTTCTTGGATCATGCAGGATTTTATAGGAGATTTATAAAGGACTTTTCTAAAATTGCTAAACCATTGAGCAACCTGTTGGTTGTTGATGTCCCTTTTGTCTTTGATTCTGATTGCCTGCATGCTTTTGAAACTTTGAAAGCAAAGCTTACCTCTGCCCCCATTATAGCTCCCCCTGACTGGGATTTACCATTTGAATTGATGTGTGATACCAGTGACTTTGCTATAGGAGCTGTTTTAGGACAGAGGCATGGTTAGGTTATACATGTCATTTACTATGCCAGTCGTATGTTAAATGATGCCCAAAAGAATTACACAACAACAGAAAAAGAATTATTAGCTATTGTGTATGCTGTTGATAAGTTTAGGTCCTATTTAATTGGTTCTAAGGTTATTATTTATACTGATCATGCTGCTTTGAAGTACCTTTTAACCAAACAAGATTCTAAACCAAGATTAATCAGATGGGTGTTACTCCTTAAGGAGTTTGATATTGAGATAAACGATAGGAAATGGTCAGAAAATTAAGTAGCTGACCATCTCTCTAGAATTGAGCCTGAAGCAGGAGTACAACCACCTACAGCTGTGACTGAGACGTTTCCGGATGAGCAATTGTTCCTCATTCAGCAAGCTACATGGTTTGTAGACATTGCAAATTACAAGGCCATGAGTATTATTCCAAAGTAGTATAGTAGGCAACAAGTAAAGAAGCTATTGACTGATGCGAAGTACTACATTTGGGAGGAACCATACCTATTTAAAAGATGTTCAGATGGTATCATCCGGAGATGTGTCCCAGTTGAAGAAACACAGCAGATTCTTTGGCACTGTCATGGTTCTGATTATGGAGGCCACTTTGGTGGTGAAAGGACAGCTACAAAGGTCCTTCAGGGTGGGTTTTACTGGCCAACTATCTTCAGGGACGCAAGAGCATTCATGAAGCACTATGACAGATGTGAAAAAGCCATGAATCTCCCTGCCAACCATGAAATGCCACATAAGGGGATTCTTGAGGTTGAGTTATTTGATGTGTGGGGTATTGATTTTATGGGACCTTTCCCACCCTCACATTTAAACAACTATATTCTAGTTGCGGTTGACTATATGTCCAAGTGGGCGGAAGCTGTGGCTCTACCCACCAATGATGCCAAGGTAGTAATGAGTTTTCTTCAGAGATATATCTTTAGCCAGTTTGGTGTCCCAAGGACACTCCTTAGTGATGGAGGAAGCCACTTCTGTAACAGACAGCTGGACTCTCTTCTGCAGAAATATGGAGTCCGTCATAAAGTGGCAACCCCCTATCACCCTCAAACAAGCAAACAGGTTGAAGTTTCCAACAGGGAACTCAAGAGGATTCTAAAGAAGGCTGTCAGTGTTTTAAGAAAGGACTAGTTTAGGAAGCTTGATGATGCTCTCTAAGCATACCGGACAGCGTACAAGACTCCCATTAGCATGTCCCCTTACCAGTTGGTCTATGACAAAACCTGTCACTTGCCAGTTAAGCTAAAGCATAAAGCTTATTGGGCAGTCAGGTATCTAAATCTTGATTCAGAAGCTGCAGCAATGAAGTGAATGCTTCAGTTGAATGAGCTTGATGAATTCAGATACTCAACCTATGAGAATGCCAAGCTCTATAAGGAGAGTACGAAGTTATTGCATGACAAGAAGATTGCCATTAGAGTCTTTGAGCCAAGACAGATAGTGCCTCTGTATAATTCAAGGCTCAAACTTTTCCTCGGGAAGCTAAAATCCCGGTGGTCAGGACCGTTTGGGGTTACTAGAGCTTCACCATATGGTCATGTTAAAATACAGGAAGAGAATTCTGATAGGAAATTTACAGTGAATGGCCAGATGTTGAAGAACTATCTTGGAGGTGAGATCGATCGCCAGAGGTCTGCTCATCTGCTGAATTAGTAGAACTGACAGTCAAGCTAGTGACGTTAAAGAAGCGCTTGTCGGAAGGCAACCCGATAATTTCATATCTTTAGTTATTTTTCGTAGTAGTAGCTTTCTTATTTATTTTATTTTTATCGAGTCCTTACTGTTTTTCGTTCGGTTTTCGTCTGTTCTGATCATGCAGCTATTTTAGAACAGAAACCAAACACTCCAAAAAAAAGTAGAAGAAGAAAATTCACCCGAGAGATAGGCCAGAGTGGTGTTGGAAGCGTGCCTTCTGCACAAGCAAGAATACGCGCACGCGTCCACGACGCGTGCGCGTCACTTACGCATTTGCCAGACCACGCGTAAGCGTCCCTGACGCATACGCGTGAGCTTGGAAATCGGTGTAACTAGGTGTTTGGCTAGTAAGTTATGATGGCTTGGGGCTGGAATTGTGCTAAACACACAATCTTCATCACGCGTACGCGTCCCGAACACGTGCGCGTTATTTTCACTTTGTCCTCAGCCACGCGTGCGTGTACCTGACGTGCACGCGTCGTCTGCCTATCTAGCCCTCATGCGCATTAACCCAAGAGTTGTGCGTGTGTGGAGCTGCTGGTGCACGAAATTGTGATCTCTTCTTTTCACAACTCAAATAATCCCCGGTGATGAATCCAAAAACTTGGTGTTCAATACCATGGCATAAACACAACTTCGCACAACTAACCAGCAAGTGTACTGGGTCGTCCAAGTAATAAACCTTACGCGAGTAAGGGTCGATCCCACAGAGATTGTTGGTATGAAGCAAGCTATGGTCACCTTGTAAATCTTAGTCAGGCAAACTCAAATGGTTATGGATGATGAATAAAACATAAAGATAAAGATAGAGATACTTATGCAATTCATTGGTGGGAATTTCAAATAAGCGTATGGAGATGCTGTGTTCCTTCCGTCTCTCTGCTTTTCTACTGTCTTCATCCAATCCTTCTTACTCCTTTCCATGGCAAGCTGTATGCAAGGGTTTCACCGTTGTCAGTGGCTACCTCCCATCCTCTAAGTGGAAATGTTCAACGCACCCTGTCA
>NC_029775.3:71037925-71038486 GCF_000817695.3 Arachis duranensis
AAAGGTCCTATTTATAGAGAACTAGTAGCCTAGGGTTTACAGAAATCAGTAAATGACGTAGAAATCCACTTTTGGGCCCACTTGGTGTGTGCTTGAGCTGAGCATTGAAGCTTCCATGTGTAGAGACTTTTCTTGGAGTTAAACGCCAGCTTTTGTGCTAGTTTGGGCGTTTAACTCCCACTTTGGTGCCAGTTCCGGCGTTTAACGCTGGGAATTCTGATGGTGACTTTGAACGCCGGTTTGGGCCATCAAATCTTGGAAAAAGTATGGACTATTATATATTTCTGGAAATCTCAGGATGTCTACTTTCCAACGTCGTTGAGAGCGCGCCAATTGGGCTTCTGTAGCTCCAGAAAATCCACTTCGAGTGCAGGGAGGTCAGAATCCAACAGCATCTGCAGTCCTTTTTAGTCTTTGAATCAGATTTTTGCTCAGGTCCCTCAATTTCAGCCAGAAAATACCGGAAATCACAGAAAAACACACAAACTCATATTAAAGTCCAGAAAAGTAAATTTTAACTAAAAACTAATAAAAATATACTAAAAACTAACTAGATCATAC
>NC_029775.3:71038564-71039641 GCF_000817695.3 Arachis duranensis
AGAATCCAGATAGTGTTATTGATTCTCCTAGTTAAGTATGATGATTCTTGAACATAGCTACTTATTGAGTCTTGGCCGTGGCCCAAAGCACTTTGTCTTCCAGTATTACCACCGGATACATACATGCCACAGACACATAATTGGGTGGACCCCGGATTATGACTCAGCTTTGCTAGAGTCCCCAATTAGAGGTGTCCAGGGTTCTTAAGCACACTCTTTTTGCCTTGGATCACAACTTTATTTCTTTCTTCTCTTTTTTTTCGTTTTTTTTTGTTTTTCTCCTTCTCTTTTTTTTTTGAATTCACTGCTTTTTCTTGCTTCAAGAATCATTTTTATGATTTTTCAGATCCTCAGTAACATGTCTCCTTTTTCATCATTCTTTCAAGAGCTAGCATTCATGAACAACAAATTCAAAAGACATATGCACTGTTTAAGCATACATTCAGAGAACGAAAGTATTGCCACCATGATGTGCGGAACACGATCCAACACAAAACTCACCGGCAAGTGTACCGGGTCGCATCAAGTAATAATAACTCACATGAGTGAGGTCGATCCCACAGGGATTGAAGGATTGAGCAATTTTAGTTTAGTGGTTGATTTAGTCAAGCGAATCAAGTATTGGTTGAGTGGTTTTTCTTTAACAGAAGCTAAATTGCTTGGAATGTAAAGGGAAAGGGGAGAATTGCAGTAAATTAAAAGACAGGAAAGTAAAAGTGCTGAATATTAAAGAACAAGAAATTAAATGACTGAAACTTAAAGTGCAAGAAATGTAAATTGCAGTAACTTAAATTGCAAGAAATGTAAATTGCTTGAATGGGAAAAGGGAATTGAGGACTGGGATTTTAGAATTTCAACAACGAAAATTAAAGTGCAACAATTAATAAAGCAGAAATTGAATTAGGAATAACTAGAATCCAAACAGAAATAGAAATTAACATGCAGCTGAGGTTCACAGAAGAACCAAAAAGAAAAATGAGATCTCAGGGCTCTAGAGACTAGATAGCAGAGTCTAGATCTCAATTCCCTTCCCAGATCCAAGTTCACAAAGCAATTAACAAGAAATTGAAGAAGAAG
>NC_029775.3:71039666-71040187 GCF_000817695.3 Arachis duranensis
TTAAAGAAGAAGCAGTAAAGGAATTTAAATTGAACTCAATTATGCAGAAGAGGAATTAAAGAGATTTTGAATGGAGATTGAGACAGAATTTCCTCAATTCTTCACACCCAAAACTCAAACAAGAAAAATAAAATGCCCACACAAGAACGAGGAAGAAGAGAAATCAATTCTCCTCCCCAATTCTCTGAAATCTCAGTGAAGTCCCTAAGAGAAAGTTCAAAAGCTCAAAATAAAAGTAAAGGTTCAAAGGAAAATTCAAAGTTCAAAAGTAAAGGAAAAAGGTTCTCATTACATCAAACTAGCTCCTATTTATACACTTTCTATTCTTGGATCTTAGGATTTGGATGGGCTTTTGATTTGGTGAAGAAATGAATTTTATTGGATTTTTAATCCAATTTTAGCCCAAAAACAATAGCTTCCAGGAGGCTGCCCTGCCCTTGTAGAGGGCAGGGCAGGATTTGATGCGTGCGGCCTTGATGCGAGCGTGGTGCGTTGGTGTGTGCTGCAGGATGCTGCCCTGC
>NC_029775.3:71041484-71044163 GCF_000817695.3 Arachis duranensis
TTGGGATATAACCTCATGAACTTCTATTTCTTCTCCAATCATGATGCTATGAATCATGATATCCCGGTCTATAGTAACTTCAGACCGGTTGCTAGGGGGAATGATTAAGCGTTGGATAAACTCCAACCATCCCCTAGCCACAGGCTTGAGGTCATGCCTTCTCAGTTGAACCGGCTTCCTTCTTGAATCACTCTTCCATTGGGCACCCTCTTCACAAATGATTGTGAGGACTTGGTCCAACCTTTGATCAAAGTTGACCCTTCTAGTGTAGGGATATTCATCTCCTTGCATCATGGGCAAGTTGAATGCCAACCTTACATTTTCCGGACTAAAATCCAAGTATTTCCCCTGAACCATTGTAAGCCAATTCTTTGGGTCTGGGTTCACACTTTGATCATGGTTTTTGGTGATCCATGCATTGGCATAGAACTCTTGAACCATTAAGATTCTGACTTGTTGAATGGTGTTAGTAAGAACTTCCCAACCTCTTATTCGGATCTCATGTCGGATCTCCGGATATTCACTCTTTTTGAGTTTAAAGGGGACCTCGGGGATCACCTTCTTCAAGGCCACAACTTCATAGAAGTGGTCTTGATGCACCCTTGAGATGAATCTCTCCATCTCCCATGACTCGGAGGTGGAAGCTTTTGTCTTCCCTTTCCTCTTTCTATAGGTTTCTGCGGCCTTAGGTGCCATAAATGGTTATGGAAAAACAAAAAGCAATGCTTTTACCACACCAAACTTAAAAGGTTTGCTCGTTCTCGAGCAAAAGAAGAAAGAAGAGAGTAGAAGAAGAAGAAATGAAGGAGATAGAAATGGCTATGTTGTTCGGCCAAAGGGGTAGAAGGGGTGTTTAGGTTGTGTGAAAATGAAGGAGTGAAGATGGGTTTATATAGGAGTGGGGAGAGTGGTAGGGTTCGGTCATGTATGGGTGGGTTTGGGAGGGGAAGTGGTTTGAATTTGAATGGTGAGGTAGGTAGGGTTTTATGAAGGATGGATGTGAGTGGTGAAGAGAAAGATGGGATTTGATAGGTGAGGGGTTTTTGGGGAAGAAGTGTTGAGGTGATTGGTGAATGGGGGAAGAAGAGAGAGAGTGATGGTAGGGTCCCGTGGGGTCCACAGATCCTGTGGTGTCAAGGAAAAGACATCCTTGCACCAAATGGCATCAAAATCCCTGAGGTGTCAAGGAAAAGTCATCCCTGCACCAAGTGGCGAGCAAAATTGCTCCCTGTGCCAATTCTGGCGTTAAACGCCGGGCTGGTGCCCATTTCTGGCGTTTAACGCCAAGTTCTTGCCCTTTTCTGGCATTTAACGCCAGTCTGGTGCCCTTCTCTGGCATTAAACGCCCAGAATGGTGCCAGACTGGGCGTTAAACGCCCATCTGCTAGCCTTACTGGCGTTTAAACGCCAGCAAGTTCTTCCTCCAGGGTGTGCTGTTTTTCTTTCTGTTTTTTCTTTTTCAATTGATTTTGTGACTTCTCATGATCATCAACCTATAGAAAATATAAAATAACAAAAGAGAATAGATAAATATAATAAGATTGGGTTGCCTCCCAACAAGCACTTCTTTAATGTCATTAGCTTGACAGTGGGCTTTCATGGAGCCTCACAGATGCTCAGAGCCATGTTGGAACCTCCCAACACCAAACGTAGAGTTTGAATGTGGGGGTTCAATTCTCCTTGAGTCTTAAACACAAAGGATTCTTCATTCACTTGAATGATCAATTCTCCTCTATCAACATCAATCACAGCCTTTACTGTGGCTAGGAAGGGTCTGCCAAGGATGATGGACTCATCCATGCACTTCCCAGTCTCTAGGACTATGAAATCAGCAGGGATGTAATGGTCTTCAACTTTTACCAGAACATCCTCTACAAGTCCATAAGCTTGTTTTCTTGAATTGTCTTCCATCTCTAGTGAGATTTTTGCAGCTTGCACCTCAAAGATCCCTAGCTTCTCCATTACAGAGAGAGGCATGAGGTTTACACTTGACCCTAGGTCACACAAGGCCTTCTTGAAGGTCATGGTGCCTATGGTACAAGGTATTGAAAACTTCCCAGGATCCTGTCTCTTTTGAGGTAATTTCTGCCTAGACAAGTCATTCAGTTTTTTGGTGAGCAGAGGGGGTTCATCCTCCGAAGTCTCATTTCCAAATAACTTGTCATTTAGCTTCATGATTGCTCCAAGGTATTTAGCAACTTGCTCTTCAGTGACATACTCATCCTCTTCAGAGGAAGAATACTCATCAGAGCTCATGAATGGCAGAAGTAAACCCAATGGGATCTCTATGGTCTCAGTGTGAGCCTCAGATTCCCATGGTTCCTCATTGGGGAACTCATTGGAGGCCAGTGGACGTCCATTGAGGTCTTCCTCAGTGGCGTTCACTGCCTTTCCCTCCTCTCCAAATTCGGCCATGTTGATGGCTTTGCACTCTCCTTTTGGATTTTCTTCTGTATTGCTTGGAAGAGTACTAGGAGGGAGTTCAATAATTTTCTTGCTCAGCTAACCCACTTGTGCCTCCAAATTTCTAATAGAGGACCTTGTTTCAGTCATGAAACTTTGAGTGGATTTGATTAGATCAGAGACCATGGTTGCTAAGTCAGAGGTGTTCTGCTTAGAATTCTCTGTCTGTTGCTGAGAAGATGATGGAAAAGGCTTGCCATTGCTAAACCTGTTTCG
>NC_029775.3:71045358-71059812 GCF_000817695.3 Arachis duranensis
CTTTCTCAACAGAAAAGGCAACATACTTGAAATGTTGAATCAAATCATTAATTGATAGCAAGTATTTTTGAAAATGGAAAGAAATTGATTTTGAAAAAGATTTGATTGAAAAGATTTGATTTGAAAAAGATTTGATTTTGAAAAGATTTTGAAAACTTGAAAAAAAAATTGCATTAAAAACAAAATCTTCCTTCTTGTGCCATCCTGGCGTTAAACGCCCAAACCACTACCCTTTTGGAAGTTAAACGCCCAGCCAGGCACCCTGGCTGGCGTTTAAATGCCAGTTTGCCTTCCTCACTGGGCATTTTGAACGCCCAGCTTTTTCTGTGTAATTCCTCTGTAGTATGTTCTGAATCTTCAATTCTCTGTATTATTGACTTGAAAAGACACAAATTAAAATTATTTTTGGATTTTTAATAATGAGGAATAATAAAAAATGCAACAAAAATCAAGTAAACAATGCATGCAAGACACCAAACTTAGCAGTTTGTATACTGCTGACACTAACAAAATGAGAATGCATATGAGACACATAAACACTCAAGTCAAGAGTTTGTATACTAACAAAATGAGAATGCATATGAGACACATATGAGACACCAAACTTAGCAGTTTTTATACTGCTGACACTAACCAAGAGTTGTGCGTGTGCGGAGCTGCTGGTGCACGAAATTGTGATCTCTTCTTTTCACAACTCAAATAATCCCCAGTGATGAATCCAAAAACTTGGTGTTCAATACCATGACATAAACACCACTTCGCACAACTAACCAGCAAGTGTACTGGGCCGTCCAAGTAATAAACCTTATGCGAGTAAGGGTCGATCCCACAGAGATTGTTCGTATGAAGCAAGCTATGGTCACCTTGTAAATCTTAGTCAGGAAAACTCAAATGGTTATGGATGATGAATAAAACATAAAGATAAAGATAGAGATACTTATGCAATTCATTGGGATAAAGATAGAGATACTTATGTAATTCATTGGTGAGAATTTCAGATAAGCGTATGGAGATGCTTTGTCCCTTCCGTCTCTCTGCTTTCCTACTGTCTTCATCCAATCCTTCTTACTCTTTTCCATGGCAAGCTGTATGTTGGGTATCACCGTTGTCAGTGGCCTACCTCCCATCCTCTCAGTGAAAATGTTCAACGCACCCTGTCATGGCACGGCTATTCAGCTGTCGGTTCTCGATCATGTCAGAATAGAATCCAATGATTCTTTTGCGTCTGTCACTAACGCCCCACAATCGCGAGTTTGAAGCTCGTCACAGTCATTCAATCCCTGAATCCTACTCAGAATACCACAGACAAGGTTTAGACCTTCCGGATTCTCTTGAATGCCGCCATCAATTCTAGCTTATACCACGAAGATTCCGATTAAGGGATCCAAGAGATAAACATTCCAGCCTTGTTTGCTTGTAGAACAGAAGTGGTTGTCAGGCACTCGTTCATAAGTGAGAATGATGATGAGTGTCACATAATCATCACATTCATCATGTTCTTGGGTGCAAATGAATATCTTATAACAAGAATAAGCTGAATTGAATAGAAGAACAATAGTAATTGCATTAATACTCGAGGTACAGCAGAGCTCCACACCTTAATCTATGGTGCGTAGAGGCCAGCCTCCCAATGATCTAAGATAGCATAAGAATAAAGATAGCTAGCAAGATGAAAATACAATAGCAAAAGGTCCTATTTATAAAGAACTAGTAGCCTAAGGTTTACAAAGATGAGTAAATGACATAAAAATCCACTTCCAGGCCCACTTGGTGTGTGCTTGGGCTGAGCATTGAAGCATTTTTGTGTAGAGACTTCTCTTGGAGTTAAACGCCAGCTTTTGTGCCAGTTTGGGCGTTTAACTCCCACTTTGGTGCTAGTTCCGGCGTTTAACGTTGGGAATTCTGATGGTGACTTTGAACGCCAGTTTGGGCCATCAAATCTTGGGCAAAGTATGGACTATTATATATTGCTGGAAATCCCAGGATGTCTACTTTCCAACGCTGTTGAGAGCGCGCCAATTGGGCTTTTGTAGCTCCAGAAAATCCACTTCGAGTGCAGGGAGGTCAGAATCCAACAGCATCTGCAATCCTTTTTAGTCTCTGAATCAGATTTTTGCTCAGGTCCCTCAGTTTCAGCCAGAAAATACCTGAAATCACAGAAAAATATAAAAACTCATAGTAAAGTCCAGAAAAGTGATTTTTAGCTAAAAACTAATAAAAATATACTAAAAACTAACTAGAACATACTAAAAACATACTAAAAACAATGCCAAAAAGCGTACAAATTATCCGCTCATCAGCTGCCTTCGCGCAATTCGCACAAACTGAAAGCACGCGGACGCGTCCAAGACGCTTACGTGTCGCTTGAACTTTATGCGACCCACGCGTACGCGTGCTGTATACGTACACGTCGATTCTTTGTGGAGGGTAAAATCTTGCAAGGAATCTGTTCACGACCTCCTCCCATGTACTTAGGCTGTCCTTGGGGAATGATTCCAACCACTTTGCTGCCTTATTTCTGAGTGAGAAAGGGAGCAAGAGTAGTTTGTAGATGTCAGGGTGTACCCCATTGGACTTTACAGTATCACATATCCTCAAGAATGTGCTGAGATGTTGATTAGGGTCTTCTTGTGCACTTCCTCCATATGAGAAATTATTCTGGACAAGTGTGATGAGCTGAGGCTTCATCTCAAAATTATTGGCATGAATTGTTGGCTTTATGATGCTGCTGCCACAATTTCCTGGATTTGGGTTGATGTAGGAGCCTAAGACTCTCCTTTTTTGCCCATCATGATTGACTGGGCCTTCTCTGGCATGGTTATGAACTTCTTCCTCATGGTGATTCTCCATATTCTCCTCCATGTTTGCTTTAAAATACTCTTTCTCTTCCTCAGCACCAACGACTCTCTTCCCTCTTGCTTCCCTCCTTAATTTAAGGAATGTCCTCTCAGGTTCAAAATCAAAGGAAGTTGAAGCCCCGCTTCTCCTACCTGTCATACAACCAATCAAGGAAAAAAAATAAGAAAGAAAATGGATGAAGAAATTACTTTTGTTAGAGTAGTTGTTAGTGTGAGTGGTGCAATTGATCAAACAGTTAGAAGAGTGAAAATATGGATACTAAATAAGATAATCAAGGAAGAAGGAAATAGAGCTCAAAATAAAATAAAAAATGCTAAATAAAAGAAATTAAAATAACAAGGAATTTAAATTGCTTAATCTAGCTCTCCAATCAATTTAATCACTGTCAAATTTAATCCAATCCCCGGCAACAGCGCCATAAAACTTGATGACCAGAATTCACTACCCATTTCAAAAATTAGTGAATTAGTTCTTTTGGCAAGTGCACCAAAATTATTGCCAAGTAATAACCCACTAGGATTGGGATCGTATCCACAGAGATCGGCAAATTCAAGCAGTTTTAATTGATTGATGAATTAGTCAAGCGGATCAATAAGATTTTGAAGTGCAGAATTGTAAATGACATAAATGTAAATGATTAGAATATAAACAAAAGCAAGAAAGTGCAGAAATGGAAATTGTAGAATGTAAAGTGCTGAATCATAAATGACTTGAATGTAAATGGGAGTGGAGAATTGCTGAATGTAAAAATTAAGCAGTAAAGAAATGGATAGATAAGAATGGGGAAGTTCATTGAGATTGGGAGATGTTGTCTCTTTGGATCAAATCTAGCTTATATCATCTTCAATCATGTAACTCATTGACCTCTTGGCAATCATGATTGATTGAGCCCTAATCCCTTGGTGACTCAATCTCTCAGATCTTGATCAATAGCCAATTCATTGGTCTAATGGCTCATGAAGAGAGATATGCTAGCTTGGTCCCTGATTATACCACACACCCTTATAGGTCCAGGTAGGGGGAGGATTATATGTCACGTATCCAAACACCAAAACCCAGAATCTACTCAAGTGTGAGAAGGGATTTCAAGCATGGTTTCATGTTTCCTTTCCCAAGGTTCCCATGAAACCCAATTGCATTCAATCTCTTTCCCAAGATAATTGAACACTAAGCATTAAAAATGAAATTCCTTCTAGCAAATCAAACAGAAGATGAAGAAAAGAAGAATTTCACTATTATCAATCCATCAAGTACAACAGAGCTCCCTCTCTCAATGAGAGGGAAGTTAGCTACTCATAGCTCGAAAAGTACTCAAAAGTGAAGTGTAAAAGTGGATGTAAAACTAACTGCTTAACCCCTCTTTAGTACTCTTTGGGGGTATTTATACTACTCCTAGTAAAATAAAAGAATTACAAAAGTGAAAAGGGAAAATTACATTTTGAAGGGAAAAGAAAACACTCAATAAGCGTGACTTCCCAGCTGTCGTGTGGCTGGCGCTTTACTGGCGTGTCACGTGCCCTTCATTTCTAGCTTGGTTTGCCATGCCCAATCCTTCAAGTGGCATGCTCAGCCCCTTGTCAACCTTGGCGTGCCACGCCTTCGAACTTAAGTGGCACGACATAGTGGAATTCTTGTGTTGGCGTGCCACGCCTTCGAGCTCAAGTGGCACACCCTTTGCTTTTTTCACTTTCCTTTGCCTCTAGAAACTTGAACTAGCGTGGCACGCCCAAGGTCTGGCGTGCCATGCTCCTTTGTGAGTGAGTGGTTCCTCTGTTTGGCGTGCTACGCCATGAACTCAAGTGGCATGCCACAATGCTTCTTTGCCCTCTGAATGACTTGTCGTGCCACGCCTGGTTGCTCAAGTGGCACGCCTAAGTGAAGAATAGTGAGTGGCGTGCCACACCTTCGATACCAAGTGGCACGCCCCATGTAGTTGGCCTCTTTCGTCCTCTCTAGAAACTTGTACCAGCGTGGCACGCCTGAAGGTTGGCGTGCCACACCCATGATCTTGTCTTGTTCCAGTAGTTGGCATGCCACGCCTCGGCCTTCAAGTAGCACGCCATAGTGACATGCTCGGGTTGGCGTGCCACGCCTTCGACACCAAGTGGCACACCTAGTCCTTGCTTTTGTTATCTTTGTGCATTAGCGTGCCACGCCTGGTTGCTCAAGTGGCACGCCTAAGTGAGGTTGAGAGGTTGGCGTGCCACGCCTTCGACTTTAAGTGGCATGCCAAGTCTTCAATTGCCTTTAGCCCCTTCTCTAGATCATTGTACCAGCGTGCCACGCCATGCTGCTCAAGTGGCATGCCCATGCATTTGTGCACTCTTCAAGCTTGGCGTGCCACGCCTGGGTCCTCAAGTGGCACGCCCAAGTGACTTATTGGAGCTGGCGTGCCATGCCTTCGACACCAAGTGGCACGCCATAGTGGAAGTTCTTCTTGAGATGGTGAGTTGGCGTGCCACACCCCTTTGCTCAAGTGGCACGCGCATAGTAGTTGATGAGTCAGGCGTGCCACGCCCAACCTGGCATGCCACGCCCCTTTTGTGTCCTCTATTTTGCTCTCCGAAATTTTGTACTAGCATGCCACGCCCAGTCCCTGGCGTGCCACGCCCACATGCATGCTTGGATTTCCCCTTTGGAATTTAGTACTGGCGTTCCACGCTTAGCTCATGGCGTGCCACGCCAGTGCATTTTTGTGGCGTTTACTCCAAGTGGCACGCCAGTTTCACACGCCCAGCTTCTTATTTGTCTTCTTCCCATTTTTGATGCCTTTTTCACCAAAAATTCAGCACAACTCATGTCAAAGTAGTGTACCATAATATTCATCAAATAATGCATGAATTGTACTAATCAAATGAGATTTATGCTCTTTTATGGTCTTCTTTATGCAAGAAAGAATGGTAGATGAAGCAAGTCATCAGTTGGCAAGGTCAAAACCAAAGAGACTTCAGTGCTCCATGTTCCAACTATCAAGAGCCACCACTTCCATATTCATATCAAGAACTATCATCTTTCTATCCATATCAAGAACCATCATCTTTCTACCCATACCAAGAGCCACCATCTCCCTATTCATATCAAGAACCATCATTTCCTTCTTATTTATATCAAGGGCCACAATCTCCTTATTCATCTTAAATACCATCAGATCTTGAGCTCTTCATGAAAGAATTCCTACATGATATAAAGACGAGTGTAAAAAATATAGAGAATTATGTGCAGAAGATGATTAAGAACCAGGAAGGGGAACAAGCAAATTCCTTTCCAAGAGATACAATGCAAGATCCTATGGAAGAAAGTGAGGAAACCAATCAAAGGAGTTTACACTCCAGTGAATTAGATAACTTTCCACCCTCAGATATGGAAGAAGAGGAAGATGCACAACTTCCCATGCCTTTGGTAAGCAATGAAGAAGAGATTGAATTAGAAGAAAGCTACCAAGAGGAAGAGGTTGAAATTGAGGAAACTTGCAAAGAGGTAGAAGAATTCAAGGAAGAACACAAGGGAGTGAAGCTTGCAAGACCTCTTCCAAAGCCATCACCATCCAATACAATGTTCAAGTGGGTAAAATTCCTATCCTTAACCTTTACTTTCCCACTTGAATATGGGCTACTGGAGACAGATGGTCAACTTAGAGCTCTTTGTAGCATTAAGAGTATGAGGACGATGGTTAATGGTAAGAGTTGTCAAGCAAGGATCAATATGGTTACATGCTCCAAATTGAAATGCAAGGATTGGTGTAGAGCTCAATTGAATGGGTTTAGAAGGTTTTTGGATGTCTTTGTGTGAATTCAGATTACTTGCCACCCGGTGGCAACATTGGTGATCCACAAGAAGACGGGTGTAAAAGTAAGGTTTGGGACCCTGGGATTCATTCCCACAATAAACACTCTTGGGGCCTTGCCACTTGCTTCAACTTGCTCGAAGGCGTTAAGCGCCTAGTTTGAGATCCCGGTAGCCATTGGAATTACAAACATTGGTGGAGATTCCTAGATCAGTACAAGCACAAGCCACCATGACAAGGAGCTCACCACATGTCCAACTTAAGGACTTTAACTAAAAGTGCTTGGTGGGAGACAACCCACTATGGTATGATCATTCCTTTTCATCCTTAGTTATTTTTGCGTAGTAGTAGTTTTCTTACTTATTTAATTTTTATTGAGTTCGTACTAATTTTCTGATCATGCAGCTATTTTAGAACAAGAACCGGAAAAAAAGAGAGAGAGAAAAAAAGAGAGAGCATCTGACGCGCAAGCGTCGCTGACGCTTACACGTCAGATGGGTGTGCATAAAAAATAAAAATGACCAGAGAGTTGCGCGGGAGTGGCGCCAGAATGAAGCCTTTCGCACAAACAAGCCCACGTGTATGCGTACCCCACGCGTGCGTGTCATTCATGATTTTGGCACTCCACGCGGGCGCGTCAGCGTCGCGTACGTGTGACCTGGAAAATCAACATAAAAGAGTGTTTGGGCAGAGAGTTATGCTGGCTCGGGGTAGAAAGTATGATAGATGCACAAATTTTGTCACGCGGACGCGTCACTGACGCGTGCGCGTCATTGGACCAAACGGCCATCCACGCGTGTGCGTGCATGACGCAAATGCGTCGTATGCCAATATTGGTTCCCTAGCCATGCGAACAGAGAGTTGTGCGTGCACGTGGCTGGCTTCAGGCGAATCGCGCAAAACCCAGGGCACGCGGACGCGTGCCTGACACTTACGCGTCATTAAGGAAATTCCGCGACCCGACCCACGCGTACGCGTTGCCTGCGCCGCACAACTACACTAGTTTGCCGCCCAGTTTTAATTTTCTTTCCCCCTCTCCCAATCCTAATTCTCTCTTGTTCTTTTATCCTTTTCTTTTTTTCTTTCATCATAATATTTGTCTCTTTCTATTTTCAGTTCTTCTTTACTTGAGGACAAGCAAACCTTAAAAGTTTGGTGTTGACGCTTCGCTTAAGGGTTTTTCTGTTTATTCCTATGGCACCAAAAGGGAGGCGAATCATCTTCACTGAGGAGCACAACCTGAAGTATAAAGTGATCGCTGGGATAACTAAGGTGGTTGAGTTCCTTTCATTTTTTATTCCTCCCCTATTTTTCTATGTTATGTTCCGGTTTTTTGCTATTTTTCTTTGTTTGTTGCATAATCCTTTATTAGTTAGAATCCTAGGACTAGTTTAGCTTTCTCTTAGTTGCTTCGATTCTGAAAAGATGTCTCATGTATTACTCACTGAGCTTGAATTCAAATAAAAAATACAGAAGTGATGTATTGCATGAGAAAGTGATTTTATATTGAAGAATAATCTTATTTACTTAAATGTGGTGGTGTTTTCTGTGATTCTAAATGCATCACATGAATAGTGCATATTTTTTATAGTGAAGTTTATGAATGTTAAAATTGTTGACTCTTGAAAGAATGATGAAAAAAAGAGAAATGTTATTGATAATATGAAAAATCATAAAATTGATTCCTGAAGAAAGAAAAAACAGTGAAAAACACAAAGCTTGCGAAAAAAAGGATCCAAGGCTTTGAGCATTAATGGATAGGAGGGTGATGAGTGGATAATTTATACACTTTTTGGCATTGTTTTTAGGTGATTTTTAGTAAGATCTAGCTACTTTTAGGGATGTTTTCATTAGTTTTTATGCAAAATTCACATTTCTGGACTTTACTATGGGTTTGTGTGTTTTTCTATAATTTCAGGTATTTTCTGGCTGAAATTAAGTGACCTGAGCAAAAATTTGATTCAGGCTGAAAAAGGACTGCTGATGTTGTTGGATTCTGCCCTTCCTGCACTCGAAATGGATTTTCTGGAGCTACAGAACTCCAAATGGCGCGCTCTCTACGGCGTTGGAAAGTAGACATCTAGAGCTTTCCAGAAATATATAATAGTCCATACTTTGTTCGAGTTTAGATGATGCAAACTGGCGTTCAATGCCAGTTCTATGCTGCATTCTAGAGTAAAACGCCAAAAATACGTCACAAACCAGAGTTAAACGCCAAAAACACGTTACAACTTGTGTTTTTCTCTCTCATCATTAAAAATTCAAAAAAAAATAAAAAAATATATTTTCCTTATTTCTCTCTTAAATTTCAAAATCTTGGGGTTGACTTAGTCAAAAATTTTTAAAAATAAGTTGTTTCTTGTTAGTCAAGTCAAGATGTTAATTTTAAAAATCCTAAATTTTCAAAATACTTTTGAAAAATTAAATCTTTTTCATTTTTTTTATTTTATTATTTTCGAAATTTTTAAAATTGATTTTTCAAAATCTTTTTCTTAATTTCATTTCAAATTTTCGAAAACTTTACTAACAATTAATGTGATTGATTCAAAAATTTGAAGTTTGTTACTTTCTTGTAAAGAAATGGTTCAATCTTTAAATTCTAGAATCATATCTTTTAGTTTGTTGTTAGTCAAGTAATCAATTTTAATTTAAAAAATTAAATCTTTTTCAAAACAAATTTCAATAATATCTTTTCAAAAATTTGATTTCAAAATATCTCTCCTAACTTCTTATCTTTTCAAAATTGATTTTCAAATCTTTTTCAACTAACTAATTGACTTTTTGTTTGTTTTTTATCTTTTTCAAAACTACCTAACTACTTTTCTCTCTCTAATTTTCAAAAATAACTTCCCTCTTTTTCAAAATTCTTTTAATTAACTAATTGTTTCAAATTTTAATTTTAATTCTTCTTTTAATTTTCAAAAATCACTAACTATTTTTCAAAAATAATTTTCGAAAACTCCTCTCTCTCACCTCCTTCTATTTATTTATTCATTTACTAACACTCTTCTCTTCATCAAAAATTCAGACCCTCTCTTCTCCTCTGTGTTCGAATTTTTTTCATCCTTCTTCTATTCTTTTCTTTCTTCTACTAACATAAAGGAATCTCTATAATGTGACATAGAGGATTCCTCTTTATTTTCTATTCTCTCCTTTTTCATATGAGCAGGAGCAAGGACAAGAACATTCTATTTGAAGTAGATCCTGAACCTGAAAGGACTCTAAAGAAGAAGCTAAGAAAAGCTAAAGCATAACAATCCAGAGAAAACCTTACAAAGAATCTTGAAAAAGAGAGAGATATGGCCGAACCCAATAACAATGGTGAAGGCACAAGGAGGGTGCTGGGTGATTATACTACACCTACTTCCAACTTTTATGGAAGAAGCATCTCAATCCCTGCCATTGGAGCAAACAATTTTGAGCTGAAGCCTCAACTAGTTGCTCTAATGCAACAGAACTGCAAGTTCCATGGACTTCCATCAAAAGATCTCTATCAGTTTTTAACTGAGTTCTTGCAGATCTCTGAGACTGTTAAGACTAATGGAGTAGATCTTGAAGTCTACAGGCTCATGCTTTTCCCTTTTGCTATAAGAGACAGAGCTAGAACATGGTTGGACTCACAACCTAAAGATAGCCTAGACTCTTGGGATAAGCTGGTCACGGCCTTCTTGGCTAAGTTCTTTCCTCCTCAAAAGCTGAGTAAGCTTAGAGTGGATGTTCAAACCTTCAAACAAAAAGATGGTGAATCCATCCATGATGCTTGGGAATGATACAAATAGTTGACCAAAAAGTGTCCTGCTGACATGCTTTCAGAGTGGACCATTTTAGATATATTCTATTATGGTCTATCTGAGTTCTCTAAGATGTTACTGGACCATTCTACAAGTGGATCCATTCACCTAAAGAAAATGCCTGCAGAAGCTCAAGAACTCATTGACATGGTTACAAATAACCAATTCATGTACACCTCTAAGAGGAATCCTGTGAGTAATGGGACACCTCAGAGGAAGGGAGTTCTTGAAATTGATGCTTTGAATGCCATATTGGCTCATAACAAAATGTTGACTCAACAAGTCAACATGATCTCTCAGAGTCTGAATGGATGGCAAAATGCATCCAACAGTACTAAAGAGGCATCTTCTGAAGAAGAAGCTTGTGATCCTGAGAACCATGCAATGGTAGAGGTAAATTACATGGGTGAACCCTATGGGAAGACCTATAATTCCTCATGGAGAAATCATCCAAATTTCTCATGGAAGGATCAACAAAAGCCTCAACAAGGCTTTAACAATGGTGGAAGAAACAGGCTCAGCAATAGCAAGCCTTTTCTATCATCTTCTCAGCAACAGACAGAAAATTTTGAGCAGAGTCCCTCTAACTTAGCAAATATAGTCTCTGATCTGTCTAAGGCTACTTTAAGTTTCATGACTGAAACAAGGTCCTCCATTAGAAATTTGGAGGCACAAGTGGGCCAGCTGAGTAAGAAAATCACTGAAACTCCTCCTAGTACTCTCCCAAGCAATACAGAAGAGAATCCAAAAAGAGAGTGCAAGGCCATTGATATTGTCTATATGGCCGAATCCAAGGAGGAAGGGGACGACGTGAATCCCAATGAGGAAGACCTCATGGGACGTCCCCCAGACAGAAAGGAGTTCCCTATTGAGGACCTAAAGGAATCTGAGGCTCATATAGAAACCATAGAGATTCCATTGAACCTTCTTCTGCCATTCATGAGCTCTGAACTCTATCTTTCCTCTGAAGAGGATGAAGATGTAACTGAAGAGCAAGTTGCTCAATATCTATGAGCCATCATGAAGCTGAATGCCAAGTTGTTTGGTAATGAGACTTGGGAAGATGCACCTCCCTTGCTCATTAGTGAACTAGATACATGTGTTCAGCAAACTTTACCTCAAAAGAAACAAGATCTTGGTAAATTCTTAATACCCTGTACCATAGGCACCATGACCTTTGAAAAGGCTCTATGTGACCTGGGATCAGGTATAAATCTTATGCCACTCTCTGTAATGGAGAAACTAGGGATCTTTGAGGTACAGGCTGCCACATTCTCATTAGAGATGGCAGACAAGTCAATAAGACAAGCTTATGGAATGGTAGAGGACGTGTTAGTAAAGGTTAAAGGCCTTTACATCCCTGCTGATTTCATAATCTTAGACACTAGGAAGGAGGAGGATAAATGCATCATCCTTGGAAGACCCTTCCTAGCCACAGCAAAAGCTGTGATTGATGTTGACAGAAGTGAACTAGTCCTTCAATTGAATGGGGACTACCTTGTGTTTAAAGCTCAAGGTTATCCTTCTGTAAACATGGAGAGGAAGCATGAAAAGCTTCTCTCAATACAGAGTCAAACAAAGCCCCCAATATCAAACTCTAAGTTTGGTGTTGGGAGGCCACAACCAAACTCTAAGTTTGGTGTTGAACCCCCACACTCAAACTCTAAGTTTGGTATTGGGAGGTTCCAACAATGCTTTGAACATCTGTGAGGTTCTATGAGTGCCCACTGTCAAGCTATCGACATTAAAGAAGCACTTATTAGGAGGCAACCTAATTTTTATTTATCTATATTTTTATTGTTCTTTTATGTTTTATTAGGTTCATGATCATGAGGAGTCACAAAACAATTGCTAAAATTAAAAATAGAATAAAAAATAGCACACCCTGGAGGAAGAGCCTACTGGCATTTAAACGCCAGTGAGGAGCATCTGGCTGGCGTTTAACGCCAGAACAGAGCATGAATCTGGCATTGAATGCCAGAAACAAGCAGCAGTCTAGCGTTTAAACGCCAAGATTGCACCCTAAGGAAAGCTGGCTTTTAACGCCAGCAACAAGCATCAGACTGGCGTTAAACGCCAGAAACATGCTACATTTGGGCGTTTAACGCCAGAAACATGCTATATTTGGGCATTTAACGCCATAAACAAGCTTCAGCCTGGCGTTAAATGCCAGGATTGCAGGCAGAGGGTGTTTTACACGCCTAATTGGTACAGGGATGATTCATCCTTGACACCTCAGGATCTGTGGACCCCACAGGATCACCTCAGGATCTGTGGACCCCACAGGATCCCCACCTACCTCAACTCACCTTCTCTCCTCTTCACACATTCCAATAACACTATTCCCCAAACACCCTTCACCAATCACCTCAATCTCTCTTCCCCATCACCTCTTTACCACTCACATCCATCCACTCTTCCCTATAAACCCCACCCACCTTCAAATTCAAAATCTCTTTCCCACCCAAACCCATCCTAAATGACCGAACCCACTACCCTTTCCCTCCACTATATAAACCCCTCCATCCTTCTTCATTTTCACACAACACAACCCTTTCTTTTCCCCCTTGGCCGCAACACACAACTCTCTCCCTCTCCTCCATATCTTCTTCTTCTTCTTATATTATTTCTTCTCTTGCTCAAGGATGAGCAACATTCTAAGTTTGGTGTGATAAAAGCATAACTTTTTTGTTTTTCCATAACCATTTACGGCACCTAAAGCCGAAAAAACCTCTAGAAAGAGGAAAGAAAAGACAAAAGCTTCCACCTCCGAGTCATGAAAGATGGAAAGATTCATCTCAAAGGTCCATCAAGACCACTTCTATGAAGTTGTGGCCAAGAAGAAGGTGATCCTTGAGGTCCCTTTCATGCTCAAGAAAAATGAGTATCCGGAGATCCAACATGAGATCCAAAGAAGAGGTTGGGAATTTCTGACCAATCCCATTCAACAAGTCAGAATCTTAATGGTTCAAGAGTTCTATACCAATGCATGGATCACTAGGAACCATGATCAAAGTATGAACCCGAATCCAAAGAATTGGCTTACAATGGTTCGGGAGAGATGCTTAGATTTCAGTTCGGAAAATGTGAGGTTGGCATTCAACTTGCCTATGATGCAAGAAGACGCACGCCCCTACACTAGAAGGGTCAACTTTGATCAAAGGTTGGACCAAGTCCTCATGGACATATGTGTGGAAGGCGCTCAATGAAAAAGAGACTCAAAAGGCAAGCCGGTTCAATTAAGAAGACTGGACCTTATGCCTGTGGCTAGAGGATGGTTGTAGTTCATCCAACGCTCTATCATCCCCACTAGCAACCAATCCGAAGTAACTGTAGATCAGGCCATCATGATCCATAGCATCATGATTGGAGAGAAAGTAGAAGTTCATGAAGTCATCTCTCTAGAACTCTACAAAGTAGCCAGAAAGCCCTCCACCTTGGCAAGGCTAGCTTTTCCTTATCTCATTTGCCATCTATGCTACTTAGATGGAGTTGTCATAGAAGGAAACATCCTCATTGAAGAGGACAAGCCCATCACTATGAAGAGGATAAAGCAAACAAGAGAGCCTACCCATGGATCTCAAGAGACACATGAGGAAGCTCATCATCAAGAAATTCCTGAGATGCCTCAAGGGATGCATTTTCCTTCAAATAACTATTGGGAACAACTCAACACCTCTCTAGAAGACTTGAGTTACAACATGGACCAATTAAGGGTGGAACACCAAGAGCACTCCATCATTCTCAAGGAAATTAGAGAAGATCAAAGAGCTTTGAGGGAGGAGCAACAAAGGCAAGGAAGAGACATAGAGGAGCTGGTGCACGAAATTGTGATCATCAATGGCGCCATCAACATGGTACGCACAATTTTAATCTCAACTCTTTATCACAACTTCGCACAACTAACCAGCAAGTGTACTGGGTCGTCCAAGTAATAAACCTTACGCGAGTAAGGGTCGATCCCACAGAGATTGTTGGTGTGAAGCAAGCTATGGTCACCTTGTAAATCTTAGTCAGGCA
>NC_029775.3:71061710-71062035 GCF_000817695.3 Arachis duranensis
ATACATAAATGCCACAGACACATAACTGGGTGAACCTTTCCAGATTGTGACTCAGCTTTGCTAGAGTCCCCAATTAGAGGTGTCAAGGGTTCTTAAGCACACTCTTTTTGCCTTGGATCACAACTTTATTTCTTTTTCTTTCTTCTTTTTTTTTCGTTTTCTTTTCTCTTTTTTTTTTTTTTGAATATTCATTGCTTTTTCTTGCTTGAAGAATCATTGTAATGATTTTTCAGATCCTCAGTAACATGTCTCCTTTTTCATCATTCTTTCAAGAGCCAACATTCATGAACCACAAATTCAAGATACATATGCACTGTTTAAGCAT
>NC_029775.3:71063674-71064140 GCF_000817695.3 Arachis duranensis
GGGGGAAGAAGAGAGAGAGAGTGGTAGGGTAGGTGGGGATCCTGTGGGGTCCACAGATCCTGAGGTGTCAAGGAAAAGTCACTGCTTTTTCTTGCTTCAAGAATCATTTTTTATGATTTTTCAGATCCTTAGTAACATGTCTCCTTTTTCATCATTCTTTCAAGAGCCAACATTCATGAACCACAAATTCAAAAGACATATGCACTGTTTAAGCATACATTCAGAAAACAAAAGTATTGCCATCACATCAAAATAATCAAACTGTTATAAAATTTAAAATTCATGCAATTCTTTTCTTTTTCAATTAAGCACATTTTTCATTTAAGAAAGGTGATGGATTCATAGGACATTCATAACTTTAAGGCATAGACACTAAGACACTAATGATCACAAGACACAAACATAGATAAACATAAGCACTAAAATTCGAAAAAACAGAAAATAAAGAACAAGGAAATTAAAGAAA
>NC_029775.3:71064253-71064553 GCF_000817695.3 Arachis duranensis
CTCCTCAATGTCTCTTCCTTGTCTTTGTTGCTCCTCTCTCATGATTCTTTGATCTTCTCTTATTTCATGGAGGAGGATGGAGTGTTCTTGGTGCTCCACCCTTAGTTGTCCCATGTTGGAACTCAATTCTCCTAGGGAGGTGTTTAGTTGCTCCAAATAGTTTTGTGGAGGAAAGTGCATCCCTTGAGGAATCTCAAGGATTTCATGATGAGTGAGATCTCTTGTGTGCTCCATCCTTTTCTTAGTGATGGGCTTGTCCTCATCAATGGGGATGTCTCCCTCTATGTCAACTCCAACTGA
>NC_029775.3:71065031-71066460 GCF_000817695.3 Arachis duranensis
AAAAGCAATGCTTTTACCACACCAAACTTAAAAGGTTTGCTCGTCCTCGAGCAAAAGAAGAAAGAAGAGAGTAGAAGAAGAAGAAATGAGAAAGAAGGGAATGGCTTTGTGTTTCGGCCAAAAGGGGAAGAAGTGATGTTTAGGTTGTGTGAAAAATGGAGGAGTGAAGAAGGGTTTATATAGGAGTGGCGGGGAGGTTATGGTTCGGTCATGTATGGGTGGGATTGGGAGGGAAAGTGGTTTGAACTTGAATGGTGGGGTAGGTGGGGTTTTATGAAGGATGGATGTGAGTGGTGAAGAGAAAGATGGGATTTGATAGGTGAAGGGTTTTTGGGGAAGAGGTGTTTGAGGTGATTGGTGAATGGGTGAAGAAGAGAGAGAGAGGTAGGTTAGGTGGGGATCCTGTGGGGTCCACAGATCCTGAGGTGTCAAGGAAAAGTCATCCCTGCACCAAATGGCGAGCAAAAATGCCCTTTGTGCCAATTCTAGCGTTAAACGCCGGGCTGGTGCCCCTTTCTGGCGTTTAACGCCAAGTTCTTGCCCTTTACTAGCGTTTAACGCCAGTCTGGTGCCCCTTTCTGGCGTTAACCAGCTTCTTGCCCTTTTCTGGCGTTTAACGCCAGTCTGGTGCCCCTTTCTGGCGTTAAACGCCCAGAATGGTGCCAGACTGGGCGTTAAACGCCCATCTGCTAGCCTTACTGGCGTTTAAACGCCAGCAGGATCTTCCTCCAGGGTGTGCTGTTTTTCTTTCTGTTTTTCATTTTGTTTTTGCTTTTTCAATTGATTTTGTGACTTCTCATGATCATCAACCTACAGAAAACATAAAATAACAAAGGAAAAATAGGTAAAATATAACATTGGGTTGCCTCCCAACAAGCGCTTCTTTAATGTCAGTAGCTTGACAGAGGGCTCTCATGGAGCCTCAGAGATGCTCAGAGCAATGTTGGAACCTCCCAACACCAAACTTAGAGTTTGACTGTGGGGGCTCTGTTTGACTCTGTTTTGAGAGAAGCTCTTCATGCTTCCTCTCCATGGTGACAGAGGGGTATCCTTGAGCTTTAAACACAAAAGATTCTTCATTCACTTGAATGATCAATTCTCCTCTATCAACATCAATCACAGCCTTTGCTGTGGCTAGGAAAGGTCTGCCAAGGATGATGGATTCATCCATGCACTTCCCAGTCTCTAGGACTATGAAATCAGCAGGGATGTAATGGTCTTCAACTTTTACCAGAACATCCTCTACAAGTCCAACTGCCATCTCTAGTGAGATTTTTGCAGCTTGCACCTCAAAGATCCCTAGCCTCTCCATTACAAGGAGAGGCATGAGGTTTACACTTGACCCTAGGTCACACAAGGCCTTTTTGAAGGTCATGGTGCCTATGGCACAAGGTATTGAAAACTTCCCAGGGTCCTGTCTCTTTTGAGG
>NC_029775.3:71066637-71066823 GCF_000817695.3 Arachis duranensis
TCATCCTCTTCAGAGGAAGAATACTCATCAGAGCTCATGAATGGCAGAAGTAAGTCCAATGGAATCTCTATGGTCTCATTTTGAGCCTCAGATTCCCATGGTTCCTCATTGAGGAACTCATTGGAGGCCAGAGGACGTCCATTGAGGTCTTCCTCAGTGGCATTCACTGCCTCTTCCTCCTCTCCT
>NC_029775.3:71067032-71067740 GCF_000817695.3 Arachis duranensis
ATCAGAGACCATGGTTGCTAAGTCAGAGGTATTCTGCTTAGAACTCTCTGTCTGTTGCTGAGAAGATGATGGAAAAGGCTTGCCATTGCTAAACCTGTTTCTTCTACCATTACTATTGTTGAAACCTTGTTGAGGTCTCTGTTGATCCTTCCATGAGAAATTTGGGTGATTTCTCCATGAAGGATTATAGGTTTTTCCATAGGGTTCTCCCATGTAATTCACCTCTTCCATTGAAGGGTTCTCAGGATCATAAGCTTCTTCCTCGGATGAAGCTTCCTTAGTACTGCCTGGTGCATTTTACATTCCAGACAGACTTTGAGAAATCATATTGACCTGTTGAGTCAATATTTTGTTCTGAGCCAATATGGCATTCAGAGTGTCAATCTCAAGAACTCCTTTCTTCTGATTAGTCCCATTGTTTACAGGATTCCTTTCAGAAGTATACATGAATTGGTTATTTGCAACCATTTCAATTAGTTCTTGAGCTTCTGTAGGCGTCTTCTTCAGATGAAGAGATCCTCCAACAGAGCTATCCAAAGACATCTTGGACAGTTCAGACAGACCATCATAGAAAACACCTATGATGCTCCATTCAGAAAGCATAACAGATGGACACTTTCTGATTAATTGTTTGTATCTTTCCCAAGCTTCATAGAGGGATTCTCCTTCCTTCTATCTGAAGGTTTGGACTTCCACTCTAAGCTTACT
>NC_029775.3:71067849-71069603 GCF_000817695.3 Arachis duranensis
GGCTTAAGCTCAAAGTTGTTTGCTCCAATGGCAGGGATAGAGATGCTTCTCCCATAGAAGTCGGGAGTAGGTGCAGTAAAGTCACTCAGCACCTTCCTTGCATTGTTGGCATTGTTGTTGTTTTTGGCTGCCATGGGTTCTTCTTCTTTGAAGATTTCTGTTAGGTCCTCTACAGAGAATTGTGTCTTAGCTTCTCTTAGCTTTCGCTTCAAGGTCCTTTCAGGTTCAGGATCAGCCTCAAGAATGCTTTTGTCCTTGCTCCTGCTCATAAGAAAGAGAAGAGAATAAGAAAATGTGGAATCCTCTATGTCACAGTATAGAGATTCCTTGAGGTGTCAGAGGAAAAGAAAAATAGAAGGCAGAGGTAGAAAATTCGAACTTATCAAGAGAGATGGAGTTCGAATTGTGCATTAAGGAACAGTGTTAGTCCATAAATAGAAGGAGGTGAGAAGAGGGGAAGAAATTTTCGAAAATTAAGTGAAAGATTTTGAAAACATTTTGAAAAACTTTAATTGATTTTCGAAAACCATGATTTAGAAAGAAGTAAAGTGATTTTTGAAAAAGATTTTGAAATTAGAAATTAAAAAGATATAATTGAAAACTATTTTGGAAAAGATGTGATTAAAAAGATATGATTGATTTTAAAAAAAATGTGATTGAGAAGATATGATTTGAAAAACATTTTTAAAAAAAAGATTTGATTTTTTAAAAAAAAAATAATGACTTGGCTATCAAGAAAAGATATGATTCAAACATTAAACCTTTCTCAACAGAAAAGGCAACATACTTGAAATGTTGAATCAAATCATTAATTGATAGCAAGTATTTTTAAAAATAGAAAGAAATTGATTTTGAAAAAGATTTGATTGAAAAGGTTTGATTTGAAAAAGATTTGATTTTGAAAAGATTTTGAAAACTTGAAAAAAATTTGAGTTGAAAACAGAATCTTCCCTCTTGTGCCATCCTGGCGTTAAACGCCCAGAATGGTGCACATTCTGGCGTTTAATGCCCAAACCACTACGCCAGTTTGCCTTCCTCACTGGGCGTTTTGAATGCCCAGCTTTTTCTGTATAATTCCTCTGCTGAATGTTCTGAATCTTCAATTCCCTGTATTATTGACTTGAAAAGACACAAATAAAAAATATTTTTGGATTTTTAATAATGAGGAATAATCAAAATGCAACTAAAATCAAATAACAATGCATGCAAGAGACCAAACTTAGCAGTTTGTATACTACTGACACTAATGAGAATGCATATGAGACACATAAACACTCAAGTCAAGAGAATTCAAAGATGAGAGTAAGAAATCATCAAGAACAACTTGAAGATTAATGAAGACACATGCATGAGTGCAAGAAGAATAGAAACATGCAATTGACACCAAACTTAAAATGAGACTCTAGACTCAAACAAGAAATTTTTGGATTTTATGATTTTCTAAATTTTTTTGTGCTTTTTCGAAAATTAAGTGGAAAAGAAAAGAAAATATAGGTATCAAAATTCTTAATGAGAATTCCAGGAATCATGCAATGTTAGTCTAAAGCTTCAGTCTAAAGAAATTAGACATGGCTAGCCAAGCTTCAGTAGAACATTGCATTCAAGAGCTAAATTGATGAAGATCAATCAGCTTTGGTGATGATAAGAACATCACATTGAAACACTAGAATTCATTCTTAAGAACTCTGAAGAAAAATACCTAATCTAAGCAACAAGATGAACCGTCAGTTGTCCATACTCAAACAATCCCCAGC
>NC_029775.3:71069761-71070108 GCF_000817695.3 Arachis duranensis
TTTGGAGATGCTCCATCTTCTGAATCTCTGCTTTCCTACTGTCTTCTTCTTCAGTCACGCAAGTCTCCTTCCATGGCAAGCTGTATGTAGGGTTTCACCATTGTCAGTGGCTACCTCCCATCTTCTCAGTGGAAATGTTCAACGCACCCTGTCACGGCACGGCTATCCATCTGTCGGTTCTCAATCAGGTTGGAATAGAATCCAGTGATTCTTTTGCGTCTGTCACTAACGCCCAGCCTTCAGGAGTTTGAAGCTCGTCACAGTCATTCAATCATTGAATCCTACTCAGAATACCACAGACAAGGTTTAGACCTTCCGGATTCTCTTGAATGCCGCCATCAATTCTA
>NC_029775.3:71070188-71077702 GCF_000817695.3 Arachis duranensis
GAACAAGAACAAGCGGAATTGAATAGAAGAATAATAGTAATTGCATTAATACTCGATGTACAGCAGAGCTCCACACCTTAATCTATGGTGTGTAGAAACTCCACCGTTGAAAATACATAAGAACAAGGTCTAGGCATGGCCGAATGGCCAGCCTCCCAATGATCTAAGATAGCATCAGAACAAAGATAACTACCCAGATATGATCTAAGAACTAAATGTCCAAAGATCAGAAGATTCCCAATACAATAGTAAAAGGTCCTATATATAGAGAACTAGTAGCCTAGGGTGTACAGAGATGAGTAAATGACATAAAAATCCACTTCCGGGCCCACTTGGTGTGTGCTTGGGCTGAGCATTGAAGCATTTTTGTGTAGAGACTCTTCTTGGAGTTAAACGCCAGCTTTTATGCCAGTTTGGGCGTTTAACTCTCACTTTGGTGCCAGTTCCGGCGTTTAACGCTGGGAATTCTGAGGGTGACTTTGAACGCCGGTTTGGGCCATCAAATCTTAGGCAAAGTATGGACTATCATATATTTCTGGAAAGCACAGGATGTCTACTTTCCAACTCCGTTGAGAGCGCACCAATTGGGCTTCTGTGGCTCCAGAAAATCCACTTCGAGGGCAGGGAGGCCAGAATCCAACAGCATCTGCAGTCCTTTTTAGTCTCTGAATCAGATTTTTGCTCAGGTCCCTCAATTTCAGCCAGAAAATACCTGAAATCACAGAAAAACACACAAACTCATAGTAAAGCCCAGAAAAGTGAATTTTAACTAAAAACTAATAGAAATATACTAGAAACTAACTAGATCATACTAAAAACATACTAAAAACAATGCCAAAAAGCGTACAAATTATCCGCTCATCAGGAGCTCAAGGACGCCATTAGTCCTTCAAGAAGAAGACGCCACCATCACTAAGGTGGACTCATTCCTTAACTTCCTTGTTCTTATCTCTTTGTTTTTTGGTTTTTGAGCTTTATATTTGTCTATGTCTGTGTCTTTACTACATGATCAATAGTATTTAGTAACTATGTCTTAAGGCTATGAATAATTCCATGAATCCTTCACCTCATAAATGAAAAATGTTTTAATACAAAAGAATAAGAAGTACATGAGTTTTGAATTCATCCTTGAAATTAGTTTAACTATATTGATGTGGTGACAATACTTTTTGTTCTCTGAATGAATGCTTGAACAGTGCATATTTTTTATCTTGTTGTTTATGCATGCTAAAATTGTTGGCTCTTGAAAGAATGATGAACAAGAGAAATATTATTGATGATCTGAAAAATCATAAAATTGATTCTTGAAGCAAGAAAAAGCAGTGAAGAACAAGCTGTCCCTAACCATGTGCTTGTGGGATGCAGGTCCAAGTGAAAAGCTTGAGACTAAGTGGTTAAAGTCGTGATTCAAAGCAAAAGAGTGTGAATAAGAGCTCTGGACACCTCTAATTGGGGACTTTAGCAAAGCTGAGTCAAAATCTGAAAAGGTTCACCCAGTCATGTGCCTGTGGCATTTATGTATCCAGTGGTAATACTGGAAAACAAAGTGCTTAGGGCCACGACCAAGACTCATAAAAGTAGATGTGTTCAAGAATCAACATACTTAACTAGGAGAATTAATAACACTATCTGAACTCTGAGTTCCTATGGATGCCAATCATTATAAACTTCAAAGGATAAAGTGAGATGCCAAAACTGTTCAGAAGCAAAAAGCTACAAGTCCTGCTCATCTAATTAGAACTAATATTCATTGATCTTTTGAAATTTATAGTATATTCTATTTTTTTTATCCTATTTGATTTTCATTTGCTTGGGGACAAGCAACAATTTAAGTTTGGTGTTGTGATGAGCGGATAATTTATACACTTTTTGGCATTATTTTTTGGAAGTTTTTAGTAGGATCTAGCTACTTTTAGGGATGTTTTTATTATTTTTTATGCAAAATTCACATTTTTGGACTTTAATATGAGTTTTTGTATTTTTTTGTGATTTTAGGTATTTTCTGGCTGAAATTGAGTGACCTGAGCAAAAATCTGATAGCAGGCTGACAAAGGACTGCTGATGCTGTTGGATTCTGACCTCCCTGCACTCGAAATGGATTTTCTGGAGCTATAGAACTCCAAATGGCCCGCTCTCAACTGCGTTGGAAAGTAGCCATCCAGGGCTTTCCAGAAATATATAATAGTCTATACTTTGTTTGAGTTTAGGTGAGGCAAACTGGCGTTCAACGACAGTTCCATGCTGCATTCTGGAGTAAAACGCCAGAAACACGTCACAAACCAGAGTTAAATGCCAAAAACACACTACAACTTGGCGTTTAACTCCAAGAGAAGCCTCTGCACGTGTAAAGCTCAAGCTCAGCCCAAGCAGACACCAATGTGGGCCCCGAAAGTGGATTTCTGCACTAAGACTTATTTCTGTAAACCCTAGTAACTTATTTAGTATAAATAGAACTTTTTTACTATTGTATTAGCTGTCTCTTAGACAATTAATCTTTCCCCTATTTTTTAATTTCATATGCCACTTAGGGAGGCTGGCCATTCGACCATTCCTGGACCATCACTTATGTATTTTCAACGGTGGAGTTTCTACACACCATAGATTAAGGTGTGGAGCTCTGCTGTTCCTTGAGTATTAATGCAATTACTATTATTCTTCTATTCAATTCAACTTATTCTTATTCTAAGATATTCGCTGCACTTCAACATGATGAATGTGATGATCCGTGACACTCATAATCATTCTCACACATGAACGCGTGCCTGACAACCACTTTCGTTCTACCTTAGATCGAGTACGTATCTCTTGGATTCCTTAATCAGAATCTTCGTGGTATAAACTAGAATTATTGGCGGCCATTCCTAAGATCCAGAAAGTCTAAACTTTGTATGTGGTAAACCGAGTAGGATCTGAGATGGGATGACTGTGACGAGCTTCAAACTCGCGAGTGTTGGGCGTAGTGACAGATGCAAAAGAATCATTGGATTCTATTCCAACATGATCGAGAACCAACAGATGATTAGCCATGCTGTGACAGAGCATTTGGACCATTTTCACTGAGAGGATGGGAAGTAGCCATTGACAACGGTGACACCCTACATACAGCTTGCCAGAGAAAGGAGTAAGAATGATTGGATGAAAGCAGTAGGAAAGCAGAGATTCAGAATGGACAAAGCATCTCCATACACTTATCTGAAATTCCCACCAGTGATTTACATAAGTATCTCTATCTCTATTTTATGCTTTATTTATCTTTATATTCAAAAACCATTATAACCATTTGAATCCTCCTAACTGAGATTTACAAGATGACCATAGCTTGCTTCATACCAACAATCTCAGTGGGATCGACCCTTACTCACGTAAGGTATTACTTGGATGACCCAGTGCACTTGCTGGTTAGTTGTGCGAAGTTGTGACAAAGTGTGATTCACGTTTGAGAGCTCCATTGTTGATGATCATAATTTCATGCACCAATTATCACCCTCTAATTGGAATTAATTGACCAAGGAATTGGCAGTTAATGAATTTAAGAGGAGACTAGGAAGGTTTAAGGAATTAGAGTCCAGTCACATACAGTTTGCCATAAATTAAATCCTGCATAGTTAAATTAGTTAGTAAGAAAAGTTAATCCGGAAAAATAGATAACTCTGAAACCTTAACTTTTTTTCTCTATATTTTATTCCCAACTCATTGCTGCTTGCTTTCTAAAATTCTTAATTTTAATGTTTAATGCTCTTTGAATACCAAAATACTCATTTCTGCTTGCCTAACTAAGCCAATCAATCAATCATTGTTGCTTGATTTATCAATCCTCGTGGGATCGAACCTTACTCGCGTAAGGTATTATTTGGTACAACCTGGTGCACTTGCCGATTAGTTTGTGGACAATAAATTCCGCACCAAGTTTTTGACGCTTCGCTTAAGGTTTTTTCTGTTTATTCCTATGGCACCAAAAGGGAGGCGAATCATCTTCACTGAGGAGCACAACCTGAAGTATAAAGCGACCGCTGGGATAACTAAGGTGGTTGAGTTCCTTTCATTTTTTATTCATCCCCTATTTTTCTATGTTATGTTCCGGTTATCTACTATTTTTCTTTGTTTGTTGCATGATCCTTTATTAGTTAGAATCCTAGGACTAGTTTAGCTTTCTCTTAGTTGCTTCGATTCTGAAAAGATGTCTCATGTATTACTCACTGAGCTTGAATTCAAATAAAAAATACAGAAGTGATGTATTGCATGAGAAAGTGAGTTTATATTAAAGAATAATCTTATTTACTTCAATGTGGTGGTATTTTCTGTGATTCTGAATGCATGACATGAATAGTGCATATTTTTTATAGTGAAGTTCATGAATGTTAAAATTATTGGCTCTTGAAAGAATGATGAAAAAAAAGAAAATGTCATTGATAATCTGAAAAATCATAAAATTGATTCTTGAAGCAAGAAAAAGCAGTGAAAAACACAAAGCTTGCGAAAAAAAAGGATCAAAGGCTTTGAGCATTAATGGATAGGAGGGCCCAAAGGAATAAAACCCTAGCCTAAGCGGCTAAATTAAGCTGTCCTTAACCATGTGCTTGTGGTGTGAAGGTGTCAAGTGAAAAGCTTGAGACTAAGCGGTTAAAGTCGTGATCCAAAGCAAAAAGAGTGTGCTTAAGAACTCTGGGCACTTCTAACTGGGGACTCTAGCAAAGTTGAGTCACAATCTGAAAAGGTTCACCCACTTTTGTGTCTGTGGCATTTATGTATCCGGTGGTAAAACTGGAAAACAAAATGCTTAGGGTCATGGCCAAGATTCATAAAGTAGCTGTCTTCAAGAATCAACATACTGAACTAGGAGAATCAATAACACTATCTAAATTATGAGTTCATATGGATTCCAATCATTCTGAACTTCAAAGGATAAAGTGAAATGCCAAAACTATTCAGGATTGCAGTTGTAAACCCCACTATAAGAAGAGACATGAGCTTAATCGAACTCTCATTCTCATGCAAATTCACATCCTAAGCTTATATTAGTTTTTGTTGCTTGAGGACAAGCAACAGTTTAAGTTTGGTGTTGTGATGCGTGAGCATCTTTCATATCTTTTCTTAGTGAATTTGCATCTAATTTGTTGAGTTTAATAAAGAATTAATTATCTTTTAGCCAATATGGATTCTACTTTGAGTCTTTTGCAATTTTATTTATTTTAGGTAGCATTCGGCTGGATTTGATGGAGTTTCTACAGCACAAGAACAAAAGGAGATGGCAGCGATGAGCGACGCATATGCGTGACTGACGCCTACGCGTGATTTGGAGCTTTCCATGGCGTCGCGTGCGCGTGACTGACGCATACGCGTGATTTGAAGAATTGCACATCGATGCGTGCGCGTGACCAATGCATCCGCGTGACTTGCGAAAAAGACCATCGACGCGTACGCGTGACTGACGCGTACACATGACAAGCGCCACATGTAGAAAATACAGAAAATGCTATGGGATGATTTCTGGGCCCCATTTTAGCACCCAAGTTAGGCGCAGATCCAGTAAAGCCAAGTGGTCCCCACGTTATAAGACGCAGAGTAGTTAATTAATTTTGATTTAAATTCAAATTTGAATTTGAAAATAAGAAAAGATATTATCTTAATTTTAGATATTAGATTTTAAATTAATTAGGATTAGTTATAAAAAGGAGAGACTTCTCTTCTATTGAGGAGATTCCATGAGGGGGATTCCATTAGGAAATTCGATACAAATTTACATTCCGCATTCCACGAACAACTAATCCTCCATTGTTAAGGTTAGGAGCTCTGTCTATTTGTATGGATTGATTTTATTGCTTTTTCTATTTTAATTCATGTGTGAATTTATAATTTAAGAATTGTTTTTGCTCTTTATCTCATGAATTTGGATGGAACGGAAGTATGACCCTCTTTCTATTTGAGTTCTTGTATAACTTGGAAAAGCTCTATACTTGAACAACAGCTTGAAAACAAATTCTCCTAAATTTTAATTATTTGAATTTAATAGGATACGTGACATATAATCCTTTTATTTCTTAGGTAATTAGAGTTTTTGTGGCATATAAACTGGAAATCGATTATCACCTTCTAATTGGAACTAATTGACCAAGGAATTGGCAGTTAATGAATTTTAGAGGAGACTAGGAAGGTCTAAGGAATTAGGGTCTAGTCACATACAGTTTGCCATAAATTAAATCCTGCATAATTAAATTACTTAGTAAGAAAAGGTAATCCAAAAAATAGATAACTCTGAAACCTTAACTTTTTTTCTCTATATTTTATTCCCAACTCATTGCTGCTTGCTTTCTGAAATTCTTAATTTTAATGTTTAATGCTCTTTGAATACAAAAACACTCTTTTCTGCTTGCCTAACTAATCCAATCTATCAATCATTGTGGGATCGAACCTTACTCACGTAAGGTATTACTTGGTACGACCCGGTGCACTTGCCGGTTTGTTTGTGGACTATAAATTCCGCACCAAGTTTTTGACGCTTCACTTAAGGGTTTTTCTGTTTATTCCTATGGCACCAAAAGGGAGGCGAATCATCTTCACTAAGGAGCACAACCTGAAGAATAAAGCGACTGCTGGGATAACTAAGGTGGTTGAGTTGCTTTCATTTTTTATTCCTCCCCTCTTTTTCTATGTTATGTTCTAGTTTTCTACTATTTTTCTTTGTTTGTTGCATGATCCTTTATTAGTTAGAATCCTGGTGGACGAAATTGTGATCATATTCATTGTAATTGGATTTTAGAAATTGGCACGAGTGGACACAACTCCGTTCAACTAACCAGCAAGTGTACTGGGTCGTCCAAGTAATAAACCTTACGCGAGTAAGGGTCGATCCCACAGAGATTGTTGGTATGAAGCAAGCTATGGTCACCTTGCAAATCTCAGTTAGGCAGAAAAAAGGGGAATTGTGATTATTGGATTAAATAATAAATAAAAAGGAATAATAAAAGGGATAGAATACTTATGCAGATTCATTGGTGGGAATTTCAGATAAGCGGATGGAGATGCTGTAGAGCCCAAGGACGCCTGTTCTCCTATTGCTTCTACTCAATCCTTCTTACTCCTTTCCATGGCAAGCTTTGTATAGGGGTTCACCATCAACTGTGGCTACTTTCATCCTCTCGGGAAAATGATCCTATGCACTGTCACTGCACGGCTAATCGTCTGGAGGCATCACCCATGGTTGATGGCTACATCCCGTCCTCTCAGTGAAAACGTTCCTATGCTCTGTCACAGCACGGCTAATCATCTGTCGGTTCTCAATCAGGTTGGAATAGAATCCCTTGATTCTTTTGCGCTTGTCATCACGCCCAGCCTTCAGAAGTTTGAAGCTCGTCACAGTCATTCAATACCGGAATCCTACTCGGAATACCACAGACAAGGTGAAACTTTCTGGATCCTCATAAATGCCGCCATCTATCTAGCTTATACCACGAAGATTCTGTTGGGGAATCTAAGAGATATGCGCCCGGCCTAAGGTAGAACAGAAGTGGTTGTCA
>NC_029775.3:71078746-71078999 GCF_000817695.3 Arachis duranensis
ATTTCCTTGGGCCCTCCTATCCATTGATGCTCAAAGCCTTGGATCCTTTTTACCCTTGCCTTTTGGTTTTAAGGGCTATTGGCTTTTTCTACTGCTCCTTCTTTTTCTTTCTCAATTTTTCGCCATTTATTTATTTTTTTTCGCAAGCTTCCTTTTTCACTGCTTTCTCTTGCTTCAAGAATCAATTTCATGATTTTTTCAGATCATCAATAACATTTCTCTTTGTTCATCATTCTTTCAAGAGCCAACAATT
>NC_029775.3:71079112-71081154 GCF_000817695.3 Arachis duranensis
TATTGTCACCACATCAATATAATTAAATTAAATTCAAGGATAAATTCGAAATTCATGTACTTCTTGTTCTTTTGAATTAAAACATTTTTCTTTTAAGATAAGTGAAGGACTAATGGATTTTATTCATAGCTTTAAGGCATGGTTACACACTAATGATCATGAAATAAAGACACAAAACATAGATAAACATAATACTAAAAACCGAAAAACAGAAAGAAAATAAAGAACAAGGAATGAATCCACCTTTTAGTGGCGTCTTCTTCTTGAAGGACCAAAAATGTCCTTAAACTCTTCTATGTCCCTTCCTTGTCTTTGTTGCTCCTCCCTCATTGCTCTTTGATCTTCTCTTATTTCTTGGAGAATGATGGAGTGTTCATGATGTTCCACCCTTAGTTGCTTCCAATATTTGTGTGGAGGATAACTTATTCCCTGGGGTATCTCAGGGATCTCTTGATTTGCAGCCACATGTTATACCACTGAGCTATGATGGCTTATATTTTCCATCTCCCAAGACTCAGAGGTGGAAGCTTTTGCCTTCCCTTTGAGGTTTCTCTGGCCTTAGGTGCCATTAATGGTAATGGAAAAGCAAAAAAAGCTATGCTTTTACCACACCAAACTTAAAATATTGCTCGCCCTCGAGCAAGAAAGAAAAGAAAAGTAGAAGAAGAAGAAGAGAATAGGGAAGAGAGGGAGAAGATGTGGTTCGGCTATGTGGGAGAATGTGGGTTTGTGATGTGTGAAAATGAAGAAGAGTGGAAGGGTATTTACAGGGAGAGGGGAGGGTAAAGGTTCGGCCAATTTGGGTGGGAATGGGTGGAAAAATGAATTTGAATTTTATGAAGGTAGGTGGGGTTTATGTGGAAGAGGAGGTTGATGTGAATGGTGAATGGTGAAGAAGATTGGGAATTGTGACATGGGGAATTCAAATCACAAAAATAGGATTAGAAGGTAAGGTGGGAATATGGTAGGTGGGGATCCTGTGGGGTCCACAGATCCTGAGGGGGATCCTGTGGGGTCCACAGAACCTGAGGTGAAAAGAAATACCATTCCTTCACCATATAGGCATGTAAATTGCCTCCATGCATCATTCTGGCGTTCAAACGCCCATTGGTGCATGTTCTGGGGGTTCAACGCCCATGTGATGCATGTTTCTGGCGTTGAACGCCAGTTTCATGCTTGTTCCTGGCGTTCAGCGCCAGTTTGTCCTCTCTGTGCACCATCCTGGCGTTTAACGCCAGGTTGTTGCTTGTTTTGGGCGTTCAGCGCTAGAATGGTGCTCTGTTCTGGCGTTAAACGCCGGCCAGATGCACCTTCTGGGCGTTTAACGCCAGCCCGTGCGTCCTCCAGGGTGAAAAATTTTTTTCTTCTGTTTTTGACTCTGTTTTTAATTTTTTTGATTTTTTCGTGACTCCTCATGATCATGTACCTAATTAAACACAAAAATAACAAAGAAACAAAATAAAATAAAATTAGATAAATAAAATTGGGTTGCCTCCCAACAAGCGCTTCTTTAATGTCAATAGCTTGACATTGGCTCTCATGGAGCCTCAAGGTGATCAGGTCAATGTTGTATAGGTCCCAACACCAAACTTAGAGTTTGGATATGGGGTCTTAACACCAAACTTAGAGTTTGGTTGTGGCCTCACAACACCAAACTTAGAGTTTGACTGTGTGGGCTCTTCTTGACTCTGAACTGAGAGAAGCTCTTCATGCTTACTCTCTTCTATCAGAGAGGGATGGCCATGTGCCTTAAACACAAGGTAGTCCCCATTCAATTGAAGGACTAACTCTCCTCTATTGACATCTATCACAACTTCTGCTGTGGCTAGGAAAGGTCTTCCTAGGATGATGCATTCATCATCTTCCTTCCTAGTGTCTAGGATTATGAAATCCGCAGGGATGTAAAGGCCTTCAACCTTTACTAGCACGTCCTCTACTATTCCATAAGCTTGTCTCATGGACTTGTCAGCCAATTGCAATGAGAACAAGGCAGGTTGTACCTCAATGATCCCCAGCTTCTCCATTACAGAGAGTGGCATAAG
>NC_029775.3:71081516-71082298 GCF_000817695.3 Arachis duranensis
TTTCTGATGGAGGATCTTGTTTCATTCATGAAACTGAAAGTGGCTTTTGACAGATCAGAGACTATATTAGCTAAATTAGAAGTGTTTTGTTCAGAATTCTCTGTCTGTTGCTGAGAAGATGATGGATATGGCTTGCTATTGCCCAGCCTATTGCGTCCACCATCGTTAAAGCCTTGTTGAGGCTTTTGTTGATCCTTCCAGGAGAAATTTGGATGATTTCTCCATGATGGGTTATAGGTGTTTCTATAAGGTTCACCCATGTAATTAACCTCTGCCATGGCAGGGTTCTCAGGATCATAAGCTTCTTCAGAAGCTGCCTCTCTAGTACTGTTGGATGCATGTTGCAATCCATTCAGATTTTGAGAGATGATGTTGACTTGTTGAGTCAACATCTTGTTCTGAGCCAATATGGCATTCAGAGCATCAATTTCAAGAACTTCTTTCTTCTGAGGTATCCCATTATTCACAGAATTCCTCTCAGAGGTATACATGAACTGGTTATTTGCAACCATGTCAATGAGTTCTTGAGCCTCTTCAGGCGTTTTCTTCAGGTGAATAGATCCACATGCAGAATGGTCCAGTGACATTTTCGAAAATTCAGAGAGACCATAATAGAATATATCTAACATGGTCCATTCTGAAAACATGTCAGATGGACATCTTTTGGTCAGCTGCTTGTATCTTTCCCAAGCTTCATAGAGGGATTCACCATCTTTTTCTTTGAAGGTTTGAACATTCACTCTCAGCTTGCTCAACTTTTGAGGAGGAAAGAATTTATCCAA
>NC_029775.3:71082453-71084164 GCF_000817695.3 Arachis duranensis
TCAGGATCAACTCCATTCGTCTTTACAGTCTCACAGATCTGCAAGAACTCAGTTAAAAACTGATAAGGATCTTCAGATGGAAGTCCATAAAACTTGCAGTTTTGTTGCATTAAAGCAACTAGTTGAGGCTTAAGCTTAAAGTTATTGGCTCCAATGGCAGGAATGGAGATGCTTCTCCCATCAAACTTGGATGTTGGCTTTGTGAAGTCACCAAGCATTCTCCTTGCATTATTATTATTATTATTTTCGGCTGCCATGTCATTCTCTTGTTCGAAAATTTCTGAAAGGTTGTTTCTGGATTGTTGTAATTTAGCTTCTCTTAATTTTCTCTTCAGAGTTCTTTCAGGTTCTGGATCAACTTCAACAAGAGTGCCCTTTTTCCTGTTCCTGCTCATATGAAAGAGAAGAAAACAAGAAAAAAAAGAGGAATCCTCTATGTCACAGTATAGAGATTCCTTTATGTTAGTAGAAGAAGATAGGGGTATAAGGAAGAAGAGGGAAGGATTCGGATTTTTGGATGAAGAAAGGTGAAGAGAAGTGTTAGTAATTAAATAATTGAATAGAAGAAGAGAGGAGAAAAAATTCGAAAATAAATTTTTTGAAAAAGAGTTAGTGATTTTCGAAAATTAGAGACAAAATATAATTAAAATTAAAATTTAAAACAAAAAGAATTTTTGAAAAAGAGAGGGAGAATTTTCGAAAATTAGAGAGGGAAAAGTAGTTAGGTGGTTTTGAAAAAGATAAGAAACAAACAAAGAGTTAGTTAGTTGATTGAAAAATATTTGAAATCAAATTTTGAAAAAGATAAGAAGATAAGAAAAAGATAAGATATTTTGAAATCAAATTTTGAAAAAGATAAAATTTTTGAAAAAGATAAGATAAAAGATAAAAAGATATATTTGAAAAAGGATATTTTGAAAAAATTTCATTTTAAAATTGACTTAACTAACAAGAAATTACAAGATAAGATTCTAGAACTTAAAGATTGAACCTTTCTTAACAAGAAAGCAACAAACTTCAAATTTTTGAACCAATCACATTAATTGTTAGCTNNNNATTTTTGAATTTTTTTATGATGAGAGAGAAAAACACAAAAATGACCCAAAACATGAAAATTTTGGATCAAGACACAAGATGCATGCAAGAATGCTATGAATGTCAAGATGAACACCAAGAACACTATGAAGATCATGATGAACACCAAGAACATAATTTTGAAAAAATTTTTGATGCAAAGAAAACATGCAAGACACCAAACTTAAAAATCTTTAATGCATGAAAAATATGAATGCAAAAATGCACTTGAAAAACAACAAAAGACACAAAACAAGAAATCATCAAGATCAAACAAGAAGACTTGTCAAGAACAACTTGAAGATCATGAAGAACACTATGAATGCATGGAATTTCGAAAAATGCAAGAAAAATTTTTAAAGCATGCAATTGACACCAAACTTAAAAATTGACTCTAGACTCAAACAAGAAACACAAAATATTTTTTTATTTTTATGATTTTCTAATTTTTTTGTATTTTTATTATTTTTTTTTTCGAAAATATTTTTTGGAAAAACGAAAAATAAAAGAAAAAAAAATTTGAAAAAGATTTTTGAAAACAAAATTACCTAATCTGAGCAACAAGATGAACCCTCAGTTGTCCATACTCGAACAATCCCCGGCAACGGCGCCAAAAACTTGGTGGACAAAATTGTGA
>NC_029775.3:71084487-71092587 GCF_000817695.3 Arachis duranensis
ATGGCAAGCTGTATGTAGGGCATCACCGTTGTCAATGGCTACATCCCATCCTCTCAGTGAAAACGTTCCTATGCTCTGTCACAGCACGGCTAATCATCTGTCGGTTCTCAATCAGGTTGGAATAGAATCCCTTGATTCTTTTGCGTTGTCACTACGCCCAGCACTTGCAAGTTTGAAGTATGTCACAGTCATTCATTACCGGAATCCTATTCGGAATACCACAGACAAGGTGAGACTTTCCGGATCCTCATAAATGCCGCCATCTATCTAGCTTATACCACGAAGATTCTGTTGGGGAATCTAAGAGATATGCATTCAAGCTCTGTTGCATGTAGAACGTAAGTGGTTGTCAATCACGCGCGTTCATAATTGAAAATGATAATGAGGGTAATCTGGCTCATCACATTCATCATGTTCTTGGGTACGAATGAATATCTTGGAATAAGAATAAGAGAGATTTGAATAAAAGAAAATGGAATTGCATTAATACTTGAGGTACAGCAGAGCTCCACACCCTTAATCTATGGTGTGCAGAAACTCCACCGTTGAAAATACATAAGTAAAAGAGGTTCAGGCATGGCCGAATGGCCAGCCCCCCTAACGTGATCAATAGCCTCTTAAGATGAAGAATAATACAAAACTGAGACTAAAGATGTCTAATACAATAGATAAATGTCCTATATATACTAGACTAGCTACTAGTGTTTACATGAGTAAGTAATTGATGCATAAATCCACTTTCGGGGCCCACTTGGTGTATGCTTGGGCTGAGCTTGATCAATCCACGAGCTAAGGCTTCTCTTGGAGTTGAACTTCGAGTTATGACGTGTTTTGAGCGTTCAACTCTGGATCATGACGTTTTTCTGGCGTTTAACTCCAGACAGCAGCATGAAGTTGGCGTTCAACGCCAAGTTACGTCGTCATTCTTCGAATAAAGTATGGACTATTATATATTGCTGGAAAGCTCTGGATGTCTACTTTCCAACGCCGTTGAGAGCGCGCCAATTGGAGTTCTGTAGCTCCAGAAAATCCATTTCGAGTGCAGGGAGGTCAGATTCCAACAGCATCAGCAGTCCTTTTGTCAGCCTTCTTCAGAGTTTTGCTCAAATCCCTCAATTTCAGTCAGAATTTACCTGAAATCACAGAAAAACACACAAACTCATAGTAAAGTCCAGAAATGTGAATTTAACATAAAAACTAATGAAAACATCCCTAAAAGTAGCTCAAACTTACTAAAAACTATCTAAAAACAATGCCAAAAAGCGTATAAATTATCCGCTCATCAAATCCTAAGACTAGTTTAGCTTTCTCTTAGTTGCTTCGATTTTGAAAAGATGTCTCATGTATTACTCACTGAGCTTGAATTCAAATAAAAAATACAAAAGTGATGTATTGCATGAGAAATTGAGTTTATATTGAAGAATAATCTTATTTACTTAAATGTTGTGGTATTTTCTGTGATTCTGAATGCATGACATGAACAGTGCATATTTTTTATAGTGAAGTTTATGAATGTTAAAATTGTTGGCTCTTGAAAGAATGATGAAAAAAGAGAAATTTTATTAATAATCTGAAAAATCATAAAATTGATTCTTGAAGCAAGAAAAAGAAGTGAAAAATACAAAGCTTGTGAAAAAAAAGGATCCAAGGGCTTGAGCATTAATGGATAGGAGGGCCCAAAGGAATAAAACCCTGGCCTAAGCAGCTAAATTAAGTTGTCGTTAACCATGTGCTTGTGGCGTGAAGGTGTCAAGTGAAAAGCTTGTGACTGAGCGGTTAAAGTCGTGATCCAAAGCAAAAAGAGTGTGCTTAAGAACTCTGGGCACCTCTAACTGGGGACTCTAGTAAGGCCGAGTCACAATCTGAAAAGGTTCACCCAGTTATGTGTCTGTGGCATTTATGTATCTGGTGGTAATACTGGAAAACAAAATGCTTAGGGTCACGACCAAGACTCAGAAAGTAGCTATGTTCAAGAATCAACATACTGAACTAGGAGAATTAATAACACTATATGAATTCTGAATTTTATGGATTCCAATCATTCTGAACTTCAAAGGATAAAGTGAAATGCCAAAACTATTCAGTATTGCAGTTGTAAACCCCACTATAAGAAGAGACATGAGCTTAATCAAACTCTCATTCTCATGCAAATTCACATCCTAAGCTTATATTAGTTTTGGTTGCTTGAGGACAAGCAATAGTTTAAGTTTGGTGTTGTGATGCGTGAGCATCTTTTCTATCTTTTCCTAGTGAATTTGCATCTAATTTGTTGAGTTTAATAAAGAATTAATTATCTTTTAGCCAATACGGATGTTATTTTGAGCCTTTTGCAATTTTATTTATTTTAGGTAGCATTCGACTGGATTTGATGGAGTTTCTGCAGCACAAGAACAAAAGGAGATGGTAGCGAGGAGCGACGCGTACACGTGACTGACGTATACGCGTGATTTGGAGCTTTCCATGGCAACGCATGCGCGTGACTGACACGTACGCGTGATTTGAAGAATTGCAGAGCGACGCGTGCGCGTGACCGACGCATCTGCGTGACTTGTGAAAAAGACCATCGACGCGTACGAGTGAGTGACGCGTACGCGTGAAATGCGCCTCATGCAGAAAACGTAGAAAACACTGTGGGGTGATTTCTGGGCCCCATTTTAGCACCTAAGTTAGGCGCAGATCCAATGAAGCCAATTGGCCCCCCATGTTACAAGACGCGGAGTAGTTAATTAATTCTAATTTAAATTCAAATTTGAATTTGAAAATAGGAAAAGATATTATCTTAATTTTAGATATTAAATTTTAAATTAATTAGGATTAGTTATAAAAAGGATAGACTTCTCTTCTATTGAGGAGATTCTATGAGGGGGATTCCATTAGGGAATTCTATACAAATTTACATTCCACATTCCATCAGCAACTAATCCTCTACTATTAAGGTTAAGAGCTCTGTCTATTGTATGGATTGATATTATTATTTTTCTACCTTAATTCATGTTTTGATTTATATTTCAATAATTATTTTCGTTCTTTATTTTATGAATTTGGGTGGAAAGGAAGTATGACCCATGTTCTAATTGAGTTCTTGTATAACTTGGAAAAGCTTTTTACCTGAACAACAGCTTGAAAACATATTATCCTGAATTTCTAATTGTTTGTATTTAACGGAATACGTGACATATAATCCTTTTATTTTTGGATAATTAGGATTCTTGTGGCATATAAACTGGAATTTGATCATCACCTTCTAATTAGAATTAATTGACCAAGGAATTGGCAGTTAATGAATTTTAGAGGAGACTAGGAAGGTCTAAGGAATTAGGGTCTAGTCACATATAGTTTGCCATGAATTAAATTATACATGATTAAAATAGTTGATAAGAAGAGTCAATCCGGAAAATAGACAACTCAGAAGCCTTAACTGCCTTCTCAATATTTTATTCCCAACTTATTTATCTGCCTATCTTTAATATTTTAAATTTACTGTTAATGCTTCTGAACTTCCAAACACTATTTTTCGTTTGTCTAACTAAGCCTATCAAACACTATTGTTGCTTAATCCACCAATCCTCGTGGGATCGACCCTTACTCACGTAAGGTATTACTTGGCACGACCCGGTGCACTTTCCGGTTAGTTTGTGGGTTGTAAAACACCGCACCACTCATCACTCTCGTGCAGAATAATTGTTCCTATGGAGGAGGCCCACTGGAAGATCCAAACTAACACTTATCCACCTTTCTGAGGATATGTGACACAGTGAAGACCAATGGTGTACATCCTGACATTTACAAATTATTGTTGTTTCCATTTTCCCTGAGAGACAAAGCTACTCAACGGTTGGGGTCATTTCCAAGAGATAGCATCAACAATTGGGAAGATCTAGTGAACAAGTTCTTAGCCAAGTTCTATCCTCCCCAAAAGATCATCAGACTCAAAACAGAGGTCCAAATATTCACTCAGATGGATGGAGAATCATTATATGAGGCATGGGAGAGATACAAAGCTCTAATTAGGAAGTGCCCACAAGAAATGTTCAGTGAATGGGATAGACTCCAAAACTTCTATGAAGGACTGACACCGAGAGCTCAAGAAGCACTTGATTACTGGTGTACGAAAATGTGATACACAATGGCGCCAACAACTTGTACGCACAATTGTAATCTCACTCTTTTTCACAACTTTGCACAACTAACCAGCAAGTGCACTGGGTCGTCCAAGTAATAAACCTTACGTGAGTAAGGGTCGATCCCATGGAGATTGTCGGCTTGAAGCAAACTATGGTCACCTTGTAAATCTCAGTCAGGCGGATTCAAATGGGTATGGAGTTTAAATAATTAAAAAGATAAATAAAACATAAAGTAAAGATAGAGATACTTATGTAATTCATTGGTGAGAATTTCAGATAAGTGCATAGAGATGCTTTGTTCCTGTTGAATCTCTGCTTTTCTACTGCCTTCATCTAATCCTTCATACTCTTTTCCATGGCAAGCTGTATGTTGGGTTTCACCGGTGTCAATGGCTACCTCCCATCCTCTCAGCGAAAATAGTCCAAATGCGTTGTCACCGCATGGCTAATCATCTGTCGGTTCTCAATCATGTTGGAATAGAATACAGTGATCCTTTTGTGTCTGTCACTATGCCCAACACTCACGACTTTGAAGCTCGTCACAGTCATCCCTTCCCAGATCCTACTCGGAATACCACAGACAAGGTTTAGACTTTCCAGATCTCAGGAATGGCCACCAATAATTCTAGCTTATACCACGAAGACTCCGATCTTTTGAAATGGAGGCTAAGAGATATACGCTCGATCTAAGGTAGAACGGAAGTGGTTGTCAGGTGATGAGCGGATAATTTATACGCTTTTTGGCATTGTTTTTAGGTAGTTTTTAGTAAGTTCAAGCTACTTTTAGGGATGTTTTCATTAGTTTTTATGTTAAATTCACATTTCTAGACATTACTATGAGTTTGTGTGTTTTTCTGTGATTTCAAGTAATTTCTGGCTGAAATTGAGGGACTTGAGCAAAACTCTGATAGGAGGCTGACAAAGGACTGCTGATGTTGTTGGAATCTGACCTCCCTGCACTTGAAATGGATTTCCTGGAGCTACAGAACTCAAAATGGCACGCTCTCAATGGCGTTGGAAATTAGACATCCAGAGCTTTCCATCAATATATAATAGTTCATACTTTATTCGGGAATTGATGATGTAAACTGGCGCTCAACGCCAGTTCCATGTTGCTGTCTGGAGTAAAACGCCAGAAACACGTCATGACCCGGAGTTGAACGCCCAAAACACGTTACAACGTGGCGTTCAACTCCAAAAGAAGCCTCAGCTTGTGGATAGATCAAGCTCAGCCCAAACACACACCAAGTGGGCTCCGGAAGTGGATTTATGCATCAATTACTTACTCATGTAAACCCTAGTAGCTAGTCTAGTATAAATAGGATAATTTACTATTGTATTAGACATCTTTGGTCTCAGTTTTATTTTATTCTTCATCTGAGGAGACTATTGATCACGTTTTGGAGGGCTGGCCATTCGGCCATGCCTGAACCTTTCACTTATGTATTTTCAACGGTGGAGTTTCTACACACCATAGATTAAGGGTGTGGAGCTCTGCTGTACCTCAAGTTTCAATGCAATCACTATTATTTTCTATCCAATTCGAATTATTCCTATTCTAAGATATTCGTTGCACTTCAACTTGATGAATGTGCTTATCCGTGACACTCATCATCATTCTCACCTATGAATGCGCGTGATTGACAACCACTTCCGTTCTACCCTAGACCGGGTGCATATCTCTTGGATTCCTTAATCAGAATCTTCGTGGTATAGGCTAGAATTGATGGCGACATTCATGGGAATCCGGAAGGTCTAACCTTGTCTATGGTATTTCGAGTAGGATTCCGGAATTGAATGACTGTGACGAGCTTCAAACTCCTGAAGGCTCGGCGTTAGTGACAGACGCAAAAGAATCAAGGGATTCTACTCCAACCTGATTGAGAACCAACAGATGATTAGCCGTGCTGTGATAGAGCATTTGGACCTTTTTCACTGAGAGGATGGGATGTAGCCATTGACAATGGTGATGCCCTACATACAGCTTGCCATGGAAAGGAGTAAGAAGGATTGGATAAAAGCAGTAGGAAAGCAGAGATTCAGGAGAGCACAGCATCTCCATACACCTATCTGAAATTCCATAATTTATTTAAATCCGCCTGACTGAGTTTTTGAAGATGACCATAGCTTGCTTCATACCAACAATCTCTGTGGGATCGACCCTTCCTCACGTAAGGTTTATTACTTGGACGACCCAGTACACTTTCTGGTTAGTTGAACGGAGTTGTGATCACACATAGTAAAGAGCTATTATCTCGAATTAAATTTAATACAAGTACAAAGAGTACGAATCACAATTTCGTCCACCAAGTTTTTGGTGCCGTTGCTCGAATTTAAAGATTGAACCTTTCTTAACAAGAAAGTAACAAACTTCAAATTTTTGAATCAATCACATTAATTGTTAGTGTAATTTCGAAATTTTTGAAATAAAGATAAGGAAGAGATTTTGAAAATATTTTGAAAAAGATATGGTATAAAAGATAAGATAAGATAGATTTAATTTTTAAAATTAAAATTAATTACTTAACTATATCTTATCTATCTTATCTTTTTATCTTAACTTTTTCAAAATTTTATCTTTTTCAATTTTGATTTCAAAATATCTTATCTTATCTTGTCTTCTTATCTTTTCAAATTTGATTTTAATATATTTTTAAACTAACTATTTGACTTTTTGTTTGTTTCTTATCTTTTTCAAAACCAGCTAACTACCTATCCCTCTCTAATTTTCGAAAATACCTCTCTCTTTTTCAAAATTCTTTTTAATTGTTTTAAATTTTAATTTTAATTATATCTTATCTTTAATTTTTGAAAATCACTAACCACTTTTTCAAAATTATTTTCGAAATTCTCTATCTCTCCTTCTATCTATTTATTTATTTATTCACTAACACTTCTCTTCATCTCTCTTCATCTCAGATCACCACCTCTATCCTTACCCATTCTTCTTCACTACTCTGCCCTTTTTTCTTCTACTAACATAAAGAAATCTCTATACTTTGACATAGAGGATTCCTCTTTCTTTTCTTGTTCTCTTCTTCCCTATATGAGTAGGAAAAAGGAAAAAGACACCCTTGTTGAAGCTGATCCAGAACCTGAAAGGACTCTGAAGAGGAAACTAAGAGAAGCTAAACTACAACAATCCAGAGGCAACCTTTCTGAAATTTTTGAACAAGAGAAGGAAATGGCAGCCGAAACCAACAACAATAATGAAAGGAGAATGCTTGGTGACTTCACAAAACCAACGTCCAAATTTGATGGAAGAAGCATCTCCATTCCTGCCATTGGAGCCAACAATTTTGAGCTTAAGCCTCAACTAGTTGCTTTAATGCAACAGAACTGCAAGTTTTATGGACTTCCATCTGAAGATCCTTACCAATTTTTAACTGAGTTCTTGCAGATTTGTGAGACTGTTAAGACGAATGGAGTAGATCCTGAAGTCTACATGCTCATGCTTTTCCCTTTTGCTGTAAGAGACAGAGCTAGAACATGGTTGGACTCACAACCTAAAGATAGCCTGGACTCTTGGGATAAGCTGGTCATGGACTTCTTGGATAAATTCTTTCCTCCTCAAAAGCTGAGCAAGCTTAGAGTGGATGTTCAGACCTTCAAGCAAAAAGATAGTGAATCCCTCTATGAAGCTTGGGAAAGATACAAGCAGATGACCAAAAAGTGTCCTTCTGACATGTTTTCAGAATGGATCATATTAGATATATTCTATTATGGTCTATCTAAATTTTCCAAGATGTCATTGGACCATTCTGCAGGTAGATCTATTCACCTAAAGAAAACGCCTGAAGAAGCTCAAGAACTTATTGACATGGTTGCAAATAACCAATTTATGTACACTTCTGAGAGGAATTCCGTGAATAGTGGGACGCCTCAAAGGAAGGGAGTTCTTGAAAATTGAGACTCTGAATGCCATATTGGCTCAGAACAAAATGTTGACTCAGCAAGTCAACATGATTTCTCAAAG
>NC_029775.3:71092593-71093101 GCF_000817695.3 Arachis duranensis
ATGGCAGAGGTTAATTACATGGGTGAACCTTATGGAAACACCTATAACTCATCATGGAGAAATCATCCAAATTTCTCATAGAAGGATCAACAAAAGCCTCAACAAGGCTTTAACAATGGTGGAAGAAATAGGCTCAGTAATAATAAGCCTTTTCCATCATCTTCTCAGCAACAGACAGAAAATTCTAAACAGAGCCCCTCTAATTTAGCAAACTTAGTCTCTGATCTGTCAAAAGCCACTTTAAGTTTCATGAGTGAAATAAGGTCCTCCATTAGAAATCTGGAGGCACAAGTGGGCCAGCTGAGTAAGAAAGTCATTGAAACTCCTCCTAGTATTCTTCCAAGCAATACAGAAGAGTATCCAAAAGGAGATTGCAAGGCCATTGAAGTAATCAATATGGCCGAATGCACAAGGGAGGAGAAGGACGAAAATCCTAGTGAGGAAGACCTCTTGGGACGTCTCTCAAGCAAGAAGGAGTTCCCTATTGAGGACCTAAAGGAATCTGAGA
>NC_029775.3:71093384-71096571 GCF_000817695.3 Arachis duranensis
ATAAATCTTATGCCACTCTCTGTAATGGAGAAACTGGGGATCATTGAGGTACATCCTGCCTTATTCTCACTTCAATTGGCAGACAAGTCAGTAAGACAAGCTTATAGATTAGTAGAGGATGTGTTAGTAAAGGTTGAAGACCTTTACATCCCTGCTGATTTCATAATCTTAGACAATAGGAAGGAAGAAGATGAATGCATCATCCTTGGAAGACCCTTCCTAGCCACAGCAGAAGCTGTGATTGATGTTAGCAGAGGAGAATTAGTCCTTCAATTGAGTGGGGACTACCTTGTGTTTAAAGCTCAAGGACCTTCCTCTGCAACCATGGAGAGGAAGTATCAAAAGCTTCTCTCAGTACAGAGTCAAAAAGAGCCCCCACATTCAAACTCTAAGTTTGGTGTTGGGAGGCCACAACCAAACTCTAAGTTTGGTGTTGAGAAGCCCCCTCATTCAAACTCTAAGTTTGGTGTTGGGAGGCCCTCATCATGCTCTGAATATCTGTGAGGCTCCATGAGAACCCACTATCAAGCTAATGACATTAAAGAAGCGCTTGTTGGGAGGTAACCCAATTTTTATATATCTAATTTTAATTTTATTTTATTGTTATTTTGTGTTTTATTAGGTTCATGATCATGTGGAGTCACGAAAAAATACTAAAATTAAAAACAGAATCAAAAAGAGCAGAAGAAAAATCACACCCAGGAGGAAGGACTTACTGGCGTTTAAACGCCAGTAAGGTGCATCTGGCTGGCGTTCAACGCCAGAACAGAGCATGTTTCTAGCGTTGAACGCCAGAAACAAGCAACATCCTGGCGTTTGAACGCCAGGAATATGCCTTGAGGAAAGCTGGCGCTGAACGCCAGTAACAAGCATGGAACTGGCATTCAACGCCAGAAACATGCTACACATGGGCGTTGAACGCCCAGAGTGTGCATCACTTCGGCGTTTAAACACCAGAATGGTGTGCAAAGGCATTTTACATGCCTAATTGGTGCAGGGATGTAAATCCTTGACACCTCAGGATCTGTGGACCCCACAGGATCATCTCAGGATCTGTGGACCCCATAGGATCCCCACCTAACATATTTTTCCATCTTCTCAATATTCATTCTCTCTTTCCAATAAACACACTTCCCCAAAAACCCTTCACCAATCACCTTAAACCTCTCTTCCCAATTACCCCCTTCACGACTCACATCCATCCACTCTTCCCCATAAACCCCACCCACCTTCAAAATTCAAAAATCTTTCCCACCCAAACCCACCCTAAATGACCGAAACTATACCCACTCCCCTCCCTATATATACCCTTCCATTCTACTTCATTTTCACACAACACAAACCCCCTCTTCTACACCTTAACTGCAACACCTTCCCTCACTCTCCTTCATATTTTCTTCTTCTTCTTCTTCTCTTCTTTCTTCTCTTGCTCGAGGGCGAGCAATATTTTAAGTTTGGTGTGGTCAAAGCATAATCTTTTTGTTTTTCCGTTACCATCAATGGCACCTAAGGCCGGAAAATCCTCTAGAAAAGGAAAAGGGAAGACAAAAGCTTCCACCTCCGAGTCATGGGAGATGGAAAGATTCATCTCCAAAAGCCATCAAGACCACTTCTATGATGTTGTGGCAAAGAAGAAGGTGATCCCTGAGGTCCCTTTCAAACTCAAGAAAAATGAGTATCCGGAGATCCGACATGAAATCCGAAGAAGAGGTTGGGAAGTCCTAACCAACCCCATGCAACAAGTCGGAATCTTAATGGTTCAAGAGTTCTATGCCAATGCATGGATCACTAGGAACCATGATCAAAGTGTGAATCCGAGTCCAAAGAATTATCTCACAATGGTTCGGGGGAAATACTTAGATTTTAGTCAGGAAAATGTGAGGTTGACATTCCACTTGCCCATGATGCAAGGAGATGAACGCCCCTACACTAGAAGGGTCAACTTTAATCAAAGGTTGGACCAAGTCCTTATGGACATATGTGTGGAAGGAGCTCAATGGAAAAGAGACTCCAAAGGCAAGCCGGTTCAACTAAGAAGACTGGACCTCAAGCCTGTAGCTAGAGGGTGGTTAGAGTTCATTCAACACTCCATCATCCCCACTAGCAACCGATCTAAAGTTACTGTGGATCGGGCCATCATGATTCATAGCATCATGATTGGAGAGGAAGTAGAAGTTCATGAAGTCATCTCCCATGAATTCTACAAAATAGCCGAAAAGTCCTCCACCACGGCAAGGCTAGCTTTTCCTCATCTTATTTGCCATCTATGTTACTCAGCTGGAGTTATCATAGAAGGAGACATACTCATTGAAGAGGATAAGCCCATCACCAAGAAGAGGATGGAGCAAGCAAGAGAGACCCTCCACGGATCTCAAGAGATGCATGAGGAAGCTCATCATCAAGAAATCCCTGAGATGCCTTAAGGGATGCACTTTCCTCCCAACAACTATTGGGAACAACTCAACACTTCCCTAGAAGATTTGAGCTACAATGTGGAACAATTAAGGGTGGAACATCATGAGCACTCCATCATTCTCCATGAAATAAGAGAAGATCAAAGAGCAATGAGGAAAGAGCAACAAAGGCAAGGAAGGGACATAGAAGAGATTAAGGACATTGTTGGTCCTTCAAGAAGAAGACGCCACTAAGGTGGATTCATTCCTTGTTCTCACTTTTCTGCTGTTCGGTTTTTATATTATATGTTTATCTATGTTTTGTGTCTGTACTTCATGATCATTAGTGTTTAGTAACTATGTCTTAAAGTTATGAATAATTCTATTAATCCTTCAGCTCTCTTAAATGAAAAATTTTTTTAATTCAAAAGAACAAAGAAGTACATGAATTCCGAATTTATCCTTGAATTTAGTTTAATTATATTGATGTGGTGACAATACTTTTTGCTTTCTGAATGAATGCTTGAACAGTGCAAATTTTTTATCTTGTTGTTTATGAATGTTAAAACTGTTGGCTCTTGAAAGAATGATGAACAAAGAGAAATGTTATTGATAATCTGAAAAATCATGAAATTGATTCTTGAAGCAAGAAAAAGCAGTGAAAAACAAAATCTTGCGAAAAAAATAGAAAGAAAAAGAAATAGCAAGCAGAAAAAGCCAATAGCCCTTAAAGCCAAAAGGCAAGGGTAAAAGGGATCCAAGGCTTTGAGCATCAATGGATAGGAGGGCCCAAG
>NC_029775.3:71096956-71097379 GCF_000817695.3 Arachis duranensis
TTTTTAGGTAGTTTTTAGTAAGTTCAAGCTACTTTTAGGGATGTTTTCATTAGTTTTTATGTTAAATTCACATTTCTGGACTTTATTATGAGTTTGTGTGTTTTTCTGTAATTTCAAGTAATTTCTGGCTGAAATTGAGGGACTTGAGCAAAACTCGGATAGGAGGCTGACAAAGGACTGCTGATGTTGTTGGAATCTGACCTCCCTGCACTCGAAATGGATTTCCTGGAACTACAGAACTCAAAATGGCACGCTCTCAATGGCGTTGGAAAGTAGACATCCAGAAATATATAATAGTCCATACTTTATTCGGGAATTGACGACGTAAACTGGCGCTCAACGCCAGTTCCATGTTGCTGTCTGGAGTAAAACGCCAGAAACACGTCACGACCCGGAGTTGAACGCCCAAAACACGTTACAACG
>NC_029775.3:71097481-71117121 GCF_000817695.3 Arachis duranensis
AAGTGGATTTATGCATCAATTACTTACTCATGTAAACCCTAGTAGCTAGTCTAGTATAAATAGGATAATTTACTATTGTATTAGACATCTTTGGTCTCAGTTTTATTTTATTCTTCATCTGAGGAGACTATTGATGACGTTTTGGGGGGCTGGCCATTCGGCCATGCCTGAACCTTTCACTTATGCATTTTCAACGGTGGAGTTTCTACACTTCATAGATTAAGGGTGTGGAGCTCTGCTGTACCTCAAGTTTCAATGCAATCACTATTATTTTCTATCCAATTCGAATTATTCCTATTCTAAGATATTCGTTGCACTTCAACTTGATGAATGTGATGATCCGTGACACTCATCATCATTCTCACCTATGAACGCGCATGATTGACAACCACTTCCGTTCTACCCTAGACCGGGTGCATATCTCTTGGATTCCTTAATCAGAATCTTCGTGGTATAGGCTAGAATTGATGGCGACATTCATGGGAATCCGGAAGGTCTAACCTTGTCTGTGGTATTCCGAGTAGGATTCCAGAATTGAATGACTGTGATGAGCTTCAAACTCCTGAAGGCTGGGCGTTAGTGACAGACACAAAAGAATCAAGGATTCTATTCCAACCTGATTGAGAACCGACAGATGATTAGCCGTGCTGTGACAGAGCATTTGGACCTTTTTCACTGAGAGGATAGGATGTAGCCATTGACAACGGTGATGCCCTACATACAGCTTGCCATGGAAAGGAGTAAGAAGGATTGGATAAAAGCAGTAGGAAAGCAGAGATTCAAGAGGAGCACAGCATCTCCATACACCTATCTGAAATTCCCATCATTGGATTACATGAGTAACTTTATCTTTATTTTATGTTTATTTACTATTATTTGATTTTCCAAATTCCATAATTTATTTAAATCCGCCTGACTGAGATACAAGATGACCATAGCTTGCTTCATACCAACAATCTCTGTGGGATCGACCCTTACTCACATAAGGTTTATTACTTGGACGACCCAGTACACTTGCTGGTTAGTTGAACGGAGTTGTGACCACACATAGTAAAGAGCTATTATGTCGAATTAAATTTCATACAAGTACAAAGAGTATGAATCACAATTTCGTTCACCATCAGGCATGCATTCATAGGTTGAGAATAGTGATGAATGTCACGGATCATCACATTCATCATGTTGAAATGCAAGTGGATATCTTAGAATAAGAATAAGCATGAATTGAATAGAAAACAATAGTAATTGCATTAATACTCGAGGAACAGCAGAGCTCCACACCCTTAATCTATGGTGTGTAGAAACTCCACCGTTGAAAATACATAAGTGAAAATAGGGTACGCATGGTCAAGAGGCCACCCTCCCCAAAATGTGATCAAGAGATCAAAAGATGATCAAAAGATGAAAATACAATAGTCAGAGGTCCTATTTATAATGAAACTAGCTACTAGGGTTTACAGAAATAGGTAAATGATGCAGAAATCTACTTTCAGGCCCACTTGGTGTGTGCTTGGGCTGAGCATTGAGCTTTACATGTGTAGAGGTCTTCCTTGGAGTTAAACGCCAGCTTTTATGCCAGTTCTGGCGTTTTGACTTCAGAATAGGGCAGAGAAGGGGCGTTTGAACGCCAGTTTGCATCGTCAAAACTCCAGCAAAGTATGGACTATTATATATTGTTGGAAATCCCTGGATATCTACTTTCTAACGCAATTAATAGCGCGCCATTTGGAGTTTTGTAGCGCCAGAAAATCCACTTCTAGTGCAGGGAGGTCAGAATCCAACAGCATCAGTAGTCCTTTGTCAGCCTTTGAATCAGATTTTTGCTCATGTCCCTCAATTTCTGCCAGAAAATATCTGAAATCACAGAAAAACACACAAACTCAGAGTAAAGTCAAGAAATATGATTTTTTCATAAAAACTAATAAAAATATCCCAAAAAGAAGCTAGATCCTACTAAAAACTACCTAAAAACAATGCCAAAAAGCGTATAAATTATCCGCTCATCATAACACCAAACTTAAATTGTTGCTTATCCCCAAGCAACTGAAAACAAAATAGGATAAAAAGAAGAGAATATACAATGAATCCCACAGTATCAATGAAACTTAGTTCTAATTAGATGAGCGGGGCTTGTAGCTTTTTGCTTCTGAACAGTTTTGGCATCTCACTTTTTCCTTTGAAATTCAGAATGATTGGCATCTATAGGAACTTAGAATTTCAGATAGTGTTCTTGATCTCCTAGTTCAGTATGTTGATTCTTGAACACAGTTACTTTATGAGTCTTGGCCGTGGCCCTAAGCACTTTGTTTTCCAGTATTACTACCGGATACATAAATGCCACAGACACATAACTGGGTGAACCTTTTCATATTGTGACTCAGCGTTGCTAAAGTCCCCAGTTAGAGGTGACCAGAGTTCTTAAGCACACTCTTTTGCTTTGAATCACGACTTTAAGCACTCAGTCTCAAGTTTTTCACTTGGACCTTCATGACACAAGCACATGGTTAGGGACAGCTTGATTTAGCCACTTAGGCCTGGATTTTATTCCTTTAGGCCCTCCTATCCACTGATGCTCAAAGTCTTGGATCCTTTTTACCCTTGCCTTTTGGTTTAAAGGGCTATTGGCTTTTTCTGCTTGCTTTTTCTTTTTCTTTTCTCTCTTTTTTTTTTTCTTTTCGCCATTTTCTTCACTGCTTTTTCTTGCTTCAAGAACCAATTTCATGATTTTTCAGATTATCAATAACATTTCTCTTTGTTCATCATTCTTTCAAGAGCCAACAATTTTAACACTCATAAACAAGAAGATAAAAAATATGCACTATTCAAGCATTCATTCAGAGAACAAAAAGTATTGCCACCACATCAAAATAATTAAACTAGTTTCAAGATAAAATTTGAAATCCTAGTACTTCTTGTTCTTTTGTAGTTAAGCACCTTTTTTCATGTAAGAGAGGTGAATGATTCATGGAATTATTCATAGCTTTAAGACATAGACACTAGACACTAATGATCATGTAGTGAAGACACAAACATAGATAGAACATACAGCATAAAAATCGAAAATAGGAAATATATAGACAAGAAGATTAAGGAATGAGTCCACCTTAGTGAGGGTGACGCCTTCCGCTTGAAGGCCCAATGGTGCTCTTGAGCTCCTTTATGTCTCTTTCTTGTCTTTGTTGCTCCATCCCTAGTGATTTTGGTGCTCCTATCTTAAGTTTCTCCCAATAGTTGTGTGGAGGAAAATGTATCCCCTAAGGTATCTCAAGGATTTCTTGATGATGGAATTCCTCATGCTCTTGTTGAGGTCCATGAGTGGGCTCTCTTGATGTGTAGTCAAATGCTCTATTACTGGGCTATGGACCCTTGAGATGAATCTCTCCATCTCCCATGACTCGAAGGTGGAAGCTTTTGTCTTCCCTTTCCTCTTTCTAGAGGTTTCTCCGGCCTTAGGTGCCATAAATGGTTATGAAAAAACAAAAAGCATTACTTTTACCACACCAAAATTAAAATGTTTGCTCGTCTCCGAGCAAAAGAAGAAAGAAAGATGTAGAAGAAGAAGAAAATAGAAGAGATAGAGGGTGTATAGACTTTTTGGGGAAGAGTGTTGTAGAAAGGTGTGAAGAGGAGAGACAGTGAATTGAGGTTGGTGGGGATCCTGTGGGGTCCACAGATCCTGAAGAGCCAAGGAATTCTTCATCCCTGCTCCAATTGGGCGTTCACAATGCCTTAGAGTGCAATTCTGGCGTTTAAACGCCAATCTGCTACCTTGTTCTAGCGTTTAAACGCCAGTTTTCCTTCCTGTTCTGGCATCTAAACGCCAGTTTGTTACCCAGTTTTGGCATTTAAATGCTAGTCTGGTGCCCTATTCTGGCGTTTAAACGCCCAGAAAGGTGCCAGATTGGGCGTTTAAACACCCATTTTGCTACTCTTACTGGCGTTTAAACACCAGTAAGTCCTTCCTCCAGGGTGTGTTATTTTCAATGCTGTTTTTTATTTTTTTCTTTATTTTTGTAATTGTCTTTGTGACTTCACATGATCATCAACCTAAAAGAAAATAAAATAATATAGATAAAATTAGAATAAAACTGGGTTGCCTCCCAATAAGCGCTTCTTTAATGTCAATAGCTTGACAGTGAGCTCTCATAGAGCCTCATAGATGATCAGAGTGTGGTTGAGATCTCTTAACACCAAACTTAGAGTTTGGCTGTGGTCTCCCAACACCAAACTTAGAGTTTGAATGTGGGGGCTTTGTTTGACTCTGTATTGGGAGAAGCTCTTCATGCTTACACTCCATGGTTACAAATGGAGAACCTTGAGTCTTTACTACAAGGCATTCTTCATTCACATGAAGGATCAACTCTCCTCTGTCAACATCAATCACAGCTCTTGCTGTGGCTAGGAAGGGTCTTCCAAGGATGATAGATTCATCCTCATCCCTCCTAGTGTTTAGCATTATGAAATCCGCAGGAAAGTAAAGGCCTTCAACCTTTACTAGCATGTCCTCTACTAGTCCATAAGCCTTTTTTATAGACTTATCTGCCATCTCTATTGAGAATTTAGCAGCTTGTACCTCAAAGATTCTCAGTTTCTCCATTACAGAGAGTGGCATCATGTTTATCCCTGACCCCAGGTCACACAAAGCTTTCTCAAAGGTCATGGTGCCTATGGTACAGGGTATTAAGAATTTACTAGGATCCTATTTCTTTTGAGGTAAATTTTACTGAACCAATGTATTCAGTTCATTGGTGAGCAAGGGAGGTTCATCCTCCCAGGTCTCATTACCAAACAGCTTTGCATTCAGCTTCATGATTGCTCCTAAATATCGAGCAACTTGCCCTTCAACAATGTCTTCATCTTCTTTAGAAGATAAATAATCATCAGAGCTCGTGAATGGTAAAAGGAGGTCCAAGGGAATCTCTATGGTCTCTGTATGAGCCTCAGATTCCTTTGATTCCTCATTAGGGTATTCCTTACTGACCATTGGACGTTCCCTAAGGTCTTCCTCATTGGGATTCATGTCCTCCTCCTCCTTCTCAGGTTTGGCCATTTTGATTACATCAATGGCCTTGCACTCTCCTTTGGGATTCTCTTTTGTATTAATTGGGAGAGTGCTAGGAGGAGTGTCAGGAACCCTTTTACTCAGCTGTCCCACTTGTGCCTCCAAGTTTCTAATGGAGGATCTTGTTTCAGTCATGAAACTAAGAGTGGCCTTAGATAGATCAGAGACTATGTTTGCTAAGCTAGAAGGATTCTGCTTAGAATGCTCTGTCTGTTGCTGAGATGATGATTGATGAGTGGATATTCTATACGCTTTTTGGGGATAATTTCATGTAGTTTTTAATATGTTTTAGTTATTTTTTAGTATATTTTTATTATTTTTTAGGCAAAATTCATATTTCTGGACTTTACTATGAGTTTGTGTGTTTTTTTGTGATTTCAGGTATTTTCTGGCTGAAATTTAGGGAGCTGAGCAAAAAATCTGATTCAAGCTGAAAAAGGACTGCTGATGCTGTTGGATTATGACCTCCCTGCACTCGGAATGGATTTTTTGGAGCTACAAGAGTCGCTCTCAATTGGGTTGGAAAGTCGACATCTAGGGCTTTCTAGAAATATATAATAGTCCATACCTTTCTCAAAGATAAATGACGTAAACTGGCGTTTAACGCCAGTTTCATGTTCCATCCTGGCGTTAAACGCCAGAAACAGGTTGCAAATTGGAGTTAAACGCCCAAAACAGGTTACAACCTGGCTTTTAACTCCAGAAACAGCCCAGGCACATGAAATGCTCAACTCTCAGCCCCAGCACACACCAAGTGGGCCCCAGAAGTGGATTTATGCACTATCTATCTTAGTTTACTCATTTTCTGTAAACCTAGGTTACTAGTTTAGTATTTAAACAACTTTTAGAGATTTATTCTGTACCTCATGACATATTAGATCTGAACTTTATACTCTTTGACGGCATGAGTCTCTAAACTCCATTGTTGGGGGTGAGGAGCTCTGCTGTGTCTCGATGAATTAATGCAATTATTTCTGTTTTCTATTCAAACACGCTTGTTTCTATCTAAGATATTCATTCGCACTTCCATATGAAGAAGGTGATAATCCATGACACTCATCACCATTCTCAACCTATGAACACGTGCCTGACAACTACCTTTGTTCTACATTAGATTGGATTAGTATCTCTTGGATTCCTTAATCAGAGTCTTCGTGGTATAAGCTAGAATCCATTGGCAGCATTCTTGAGAATTCGGAAAGTCTAAACCTTGTCTGTGGTATTCCGGGTAGGATTCAGGGATTGAATGACTGTGACGAGCTTCAAACTCACAAGGGTTGGGCGTAGTGACAAACGCAAAAGAATCAATGGATCCTTTTCCAGTATGAGTGAGAACCGAAAGATGATTAGTCGTGCGGTGACAGCGCACCTGGACCATTTTCACTGAGAGGACAGATGGTAGCCATTAACAATGGTGATCCACCAACACACAGCTTGCCATAGGAGGAACCTTGCGTGCATGAAAAGAAGACAGGAGAAAGCAGAGATTCAGAAGACAAAGCATCTCCAAAACTCCAACACATTATCCATTACTGCGTAACAAATACTCATTTCATGCTCTTTCACTTTTTACAATTGAAACTAAAGAACTCTATTGGTATCCTGACTAAGAATAATAAGATAACTATAGCTTGCTTCAAGCCGGCAATCTTCGTGGGATCGATCCTTACTCACGTTAGGTATTACTTGGACGACCCAGTGCACTTGCTGGTTAGTTGTGCGGAATTACATAGTGTGAGTGTAATTTTTGTGCACCAATGATGGGAAAGGTTTTCTATTGCTAAACCTGTTTCTTCCATCATTGTTATTATTGAAGCCTTGCTTCTGTTGATCCTTCCATGAAAAATTCGGATGATTTTTCCATGAAGGATTATAGGTGTTGCCAAAGGCTTCACCCATGTAATTCACCTCTGCCATTGCAGGGTTCTCAGGATCATAAGCTTCTTCTTCAGAAGATTCTTCTTTAGTACTGTTGGATGCATTTTGCAATCCATTCAGACTCTGAGATATCATATTGACTTGTTGGGTCAATATTTTGTTCTGAGCCAATATGGCATTCAGAGCATCAATTTCAAGAACTCCTCTCTTTTGAGGCATCTAATTACTCACAGGATTCCTCTCAGAGGTATATATGAACTAGTTATTTGCAACCATTTCAATAAGTTCCTGAGCTTCTGCAGGCATTTTCTTTAGGTGAATAGATCCACCTGTAGAGTGGTCTAGTAACATCTTGGAAAATTCAGACAGACCATCATAGAATATATCTAATGTGGTCCATTCTTGAAGCATGTTAGAAGGACACTTTTTGGTCAGTTGCTTGTATCTTTTCCAAGCTTCATAGAGGGACTCACCATCTTTTTGTCTGAAGGTCTGAACATCCACTCTAAGCTTGCTCAGCTTTTGAGGAGGAAAGAATTTGGCTAAGAAAGCCGTGACCAGCTTATTCCAAGAGTCCAGGCTATCTCTAGGTTGTAAGTCCAACCATGTTCTAGCTCTGTCTCTTACAGCAAAAGGGAAAAGCATAAGCTTGTAGACTTCAGGATCAACTCTATTGGTCTTAATAGTGTCACAGATCTGCAAGAACTTAGTTAAAAACTGATAAGGGTCTTCTGGTGGATGTCCATGAAACTTGCAGTTCTGTTGTAGTAGAGAAACTAATTAAGGCTTTAGCTCAAAATTGTTTGCTCCTATGGCAGGGATTGAGATGCTTCTTCCATAGAAGTTGGAAATTGGTGTAGTAAAATCACCAAGCATCTTCCTTGCGTTGTTGTTTGGTTCGGCCATAATTTTTTCTTTTGCTGCTTCCTTTTCAAAAATTTCAATGAGGTCATCTTCGGAGTTTTGTGCTTTAGCTGCTCTTAGCTTCTTCTTCAGAGTCCTTTCAGGTTCAGGATCATCTTCAACAAGTATGCCTTTATCATTGTTCCTGCTCATATGAAAGAGAAGAAAACAAAGAAAATATGGAATCCTCTATATCACAGCATAGAGATTCCTTAAGGTGTCAGAGGAAAACAAGAATGGAAGGATGAGGTAGGTAAGGAAGAATTCAAACACACAAAGAGAGATGGAGTTCGAATTGACAATGGAGGAGGAATGTTAGTGTTTAAATAGAAAAAGATAAGAGGGGGAAGAATTTTTAAAAACAAAAAGAATAAAATTTAAAATAAATTTTTGAAAAATTGGTTGTAGTTTTGAAAAAGATAAGAAATAGTAAAACAAACAAAAAGTCAATTAGTTAGTTGAAAAAAATTTGAAAATCAATTTTGAAAAGATAAGAAGTTAGAAAAGATTTTGAAATTGATTTTGAAATAGATATGATTTGAAAAAGATATGTTTGAAAAGATATGATTGAAATTTATTTTGAAGAAGATTTGAAAAGGAAATTAAAAAGATTTGATATGTTTGAAAAGATATGATTTTGAAAAAGATATGATTGAAAAAATTTGATTTGAAAAAGATTTGATTTTGAAAAAAGATGAAGATTTGAAAAAAAGATTTGATTTGAAAACAAAATTCCTCTCCTTGTGTCATCCTGGCGTTAAACGCCCAGGAGCTGTATGTTTTGGGCATTTAACGCCCAATTGCTGCATGGTTTGGGCGTTGAAATGCCCAGCCAGGTACCATGGCTGGCGTTTAAACGCCAGTTTTTCTTCTTCACTGGGCGTTTTGAACACCCATCTTTTTCTCTGTAATTCCTCTGCTTTATGTTCTTGGATCTTCATTTTGCTAAATCCTTTATTCAAGAAGATATATTTTCAATTTTAAAAAACAACAAAATGAGTCAAAACATATAATTCTTGGATCAAAACACAAGATATATGCAAGAACATTATGAGCGTCAAGATGAACACCAAGAACAATCTTGAAGATCAAGAGGAACATCAAGAACTCAGTTTTCTTAATGAAAGAAAACATGGAGGATACCAAACTTAGAGCTTTCTTATGTTTGGGCCATATGAATGCAAGAATGCATGTGTAGAACATCATGCAGTGCAAATCAATAAATCATGAAGATCAAACAAGGCAATTCATCAAGAACGACTTGAAGATCATCAAGAACATAATGTATGTGTTTCAAAAATTGCAAGACTATTAAAATCATGCAATTGACACCAAACCTAAAATTTGGCCCTAGATTCAAACAAAAACCATGAAATATTTTTGAGTTTTTATGATTTTACGAATTTTTTTGGATTTTTCAAAAATTAATTTTGGAAAAACGAAAACAAATAAATAAAAAAAACTTTTGAATGATTTTTGAAAGCTTTTTGAAAATAAAATAAGAAGAAAATTACCTAATCTGAGCAACAAGATGAACCGTCAAATGTCCAAACTCGAACAATCCCCGGCAACGGTGCCAAAAACTTGGTGCACGAAATTGTGATACACAATGGCGCCAACAACTTGTACGCACAATTGTAATCTCACTCTTTTTCACAACTTCGCACAACTAACCAGCAAGTGCACCGGGTCGTCCAAGTAATAAACCTTACGTGAGTAAGGGTCGATCCCATGGAGATTGTCGGCTTGAAGCAAGCTATGGTCACCTTGTAAATCTCAGTCAGGCAGATTCAAATGGGTATGGAGTTTTAATAATTAAAAAGATAAATAAAACATACAGTAAAGATAGAGATACTTATGTAATTCATTGGTGAGAATTTCAGATAAGTGCATAGAGATGCTTTGTTCCTGTTGAATCTCTGCTTTCCTACTGCCTTCATCCAATCCTTCATACTCCTTTCCATGGCAAGCTATATGTTGGGTTTCACTGGCGTCAATGGCTACCTCCTGTCCTCTCAGTGAAAATGGTCCAAATGCGCTGTCACCACACGGCTAATCATCTGTCGGTTCTCGATCATGTTGGAATAGAATCCAGTGATCCTTTTGCATCTGTCACTACGCCCAACACTCGCAAGTTTGAAGCTCGTCACATTCATCTCTTCCCAGATCCTACTCGTAATACCACAAACAAGGTTTAGACTTTCCGGATCTCAGGAATGGCCACCAATAATTCTAGCTTATACCACGAAGACTCCGATCTTTTCGGAATGGAGGCTAAGAGATATATGCTCGATTTAAGGTAGAACGGAAGTAGTTGTCAGGCATGCGTTCATAGGTTGAGAATAGTGATGAGTGTCATAGATCATCACATTCATCATGTTGAAGTGTAAGCGGATATCTTAGAATAAGAATAAGCATGAATTGAATAGAAATCAGTAGTAATTGCATTAATACTCGAGGAACGGCAGAGCTCCACACCCTTAATCTATGGTGTGTAGAAACTCCACCGTTAAAAATACATAAGTGAAAATAGGGTAGGCAAGGCCGAGAGGCCAGCCTCCCCAAAATGTGATCAAGAGATCAAAAGATGATCAAAAGATGAAAATACAATAGTCAAAGGTCCTATTTATAATGAAACTAGCTACTAGGGTTTACAGAAATAGGTAAATGATGCAGAAATCTACTTCCGGACCCATTTGGTGTGTGCTTGGGCTGAGCATTGAGCTTTACACGTGTAGAGGTCTTCCTTGGAGTTAAACGCCAGCTTTTATGCCAGTTTTGGCGTTTTGACTTCAGAATAGGACAGAGAAGGGGCGTTTGAATGCCAATTTGCATCTTCAAAACTCAGACAAAGTATGAACTATTATATATTGCTGGAAATCCCTGGATGTCTACTTTCCAATGCAATTAAGAGCGTGCCATTTGGAGTTATGTAGCTCCAGAAAATCCACTTCAAGTGCAGGGAGGTCAGAATCCAACAACATCAGCAGTCTTTTGTCAGCCTCTGAATCAGATTTTTGCTCAGGTCCCTCAGTTTCAGCCAAAAAATACCTAAAATCACAGAAAAACACACAAACTCATAGTAAAATCCAGAAATATGAATTTTTCATAAAAACTAATAAAAACATCCCAAAAAGTAGCTAGATCCTACTAAAAACTACCTAAAAATAATGCCAAAAAGCGTATAAATTATCCGCTCATCAATTACTCTACTGGAGGCTCAGTACAACTCATGAAGACAGCTGAGGAGGCTCAAAATCTCATTGACACTGTAACGAAAAACCAATACTTCTATGGTCATCAGAGGCAACGCCAACTAGCTCAAAGGAAAGGTGTATTTGGAGCTTGAAGGTGGGGACACTATTTTAGCTCAAAACAAGGTGATGCACCAACAAATCCAGCAGCAAATGGAGATGATGTCCAAGAGGATTGATGGCCTCCAAGTTGTAGCAGTGAATACAAGTCAACCATCACCCATATGGGGGCAAAATGAAGAAAACCAAGAGGATCAGCAGTAGGAACAAGTTCAATATTTGCACAACCAAGGTTCTGGATCAAATGACTTTCATGGAGATAATTACAACTCTTCCTGGAGAAACCATCTAAATCTGAGATGGGGAGACAACCAGAATTAAAACCATCAGCCATGGAAAAGAAATTCAAACCAAAACAACTCAAGAAACATAAACAACCAAAACCATCAGCAAACTAACCAAAACCAATATAGAAAACCACAAAACAACTACCCCAATTCAAACTTCTATCCACCCAATAATCTATCAACTAACCAAAACACTTTTCATCCACCCTCAACATCCTATAATCAGCCATAACCACCTCAAAACTCTCAATGAAACTCCAACTTGGAGATAATAATGGAAAGGATGATGAAGCACCAAGAGCTAACAAGCAAGAACCATGAAGCCTCAATGAAAAATCTAGAAAGGCAAATTAGTCAACTGTCCAAACAAGCAGTGATTGAGAGACCAACAAGCTCACTCCCAAGTGATACCATTCCGAACCCCAAAGAAGAATGCAAAGCCATCCAATTAAGGAGTGGAAGAACCTTGGTGAAAGACAAGGAAACTTACAAGAAGCCTATAGACAATGACAAGGCTAGCAGTAAGAAAGATGAAGCCAGCAACGAGGAAAAAGACAAACAAGATCAGGAGAAGCTCAAAGAGAAAGATGAGTAGCAACAAGCTTCAAGGAAAGGGAAGCAAGTAATGGAGGAATCATCACAAGAACAAAGGAAGATGGTGAAGGCATACACACCTCCTTTGCCGTATCCTCAAAGGCTGCAAAAAGAGCTCAAGGACCAATAATTTCCCAAGTTCCTTGAGGTCTTTAAAAAGCTGGAAATTAACATTCCCCTTGCTGAAGCATTAGAGCAGATGCCTCTATATGCAAAGTTCTTGAAGGAGCTCATCAACAAAAAGAGAAGCTGGCATGAGAAGGAAACCGTCATGCTCACTGAAGAATGTAGTGTAGTAATTCAAAGGGGTATTCCACCAAAGCTTAAAGATCCAGGGAGTTTTGTAGTTTCATGCACCATAGGCAAGATGACCTTAGAGAAAGCTCTCTGCGATCTAGGTGCTAGCATCAACTTGATGCCCCTCTCAATGATGAGAAAGCTTGCCATAGAAGAAAACAAACCTACCAGGATGTCACTTGTAATGGCCGATAGATCAATCAAGACACCCAATGGAATTGTGGAAAATCTATTAGTGAAGGTTGGAGAGTTTATCTTCCTTGTAGACTTTGTGATCTTGGACACATAAGAAGAGGGAAACAACTCAATTATCCTGGGAAGACCATTCCTAGCCACAGCAAGAGCTATTATTGATGTAGAAAAGGGAGAAATGATCTTTAGGGTGCACAATGATCATCAATGTTTTCAAATCAATGTAATATTCCACTAAGCAAGAGAACTACATGAGAGTGGATATGATAGAAGGTTTGGTAGAAGAAATGCTAGAAGCCAATTATCATGAGCAACAAGAAGAAGAAATGGAGGAAAAACTACTGGAAGATGATAACCAAGAGGAACAAGAAGAGGAAATAGAGGCGGAACAAGAGTTCATAGAAAAGGAAGTGGTAGAGAACTCCATAGAAGGCAAGGAAAAGGAAAAGCCAAAACAAGAGTTAAAGCCTCTTCCCCCTCATCTCAAATACGTGTTTCTTAGAGAAGCAGAGGCCCTGCCAGTTATCATAAACTCCTCCTTGAACATGGAAGAGGAAACAAAGCTGAATGAAGTGTTAAAAGCTCACAAGACAGCCTTAGGTTGGACAATTGAGGATATCAAAGGCATCATTCCTACCATTTTTATGCATAAAATTCTATTAGAGGAAGATTCAAAGCCTGTGGTTCAACTCCAAAGAAGACATAACCCAACCATGATTGAGGTGGTTCAAAAAGAAGTGATGAAGCTATGGAATGCTGGTATAATCTTTCCTATCTCTGACAGCTCATGGGTGAGTCCAGTTCAAGTTGTACCAAAGAAGGGAGGAATGTCAGTCATCTCCAATGAGAAGAATGAGTTAATTCCCACAAGGACAGTGACTGGATAGAGGATTTGCATAGATTATAGAAGACTGAATGATGCTACAAGGAAATATCACTTCCCCCTCCCCTTCATTGATCAGATATTGGAAACATTTGCAGGCCATGCTTATTATTGCTTCCTGAATGGGTATTTCGGGTATAATCAGATAGTGGTGGATCCCAAGGACCAAGAAAAGACCTCCTTCACATGTCCATTTGGAGTTTTCGCCTACAAAAGGATTCCATTTGGGCTATGCAATGCCCTAGCCACCTTTCAAAGGTGTATGCTTTCCATTTTCACTGACATGGTGAAAAAATGTTTAGAAGTCTTCATGGATGATTTTTTGTCTTTGGCAATTCATTTAACACTTGCTTGCATCATTTAACTCTTGTTTTGAAAAGATGCCAAGAAACTAACCTGGTATTGAATTGGGAGAAATGTCATTTCATGGTTCTTGAAGGGATAGTTCTTGGGCATAAAGTTTCAAGCAAAGGTATAGAAGTTGACAAAGCTAAAATAGAAATCATTGAAAAGCTTCCTATACCTGTTAATGTGAAAGCAGTAAGGAGTTTTCTTGGGCATGTTGGTTTTTACAGGAAGTTCATCAAGGATTTTTCAAAAATAGCAAAACCATTAAGCAATTTGCTAATGATTGATAACCTTTTTATCTTTGATGACAATTGCAAGCATGCCTTTGAATCTTTAAAGAGAAAACTCATTACAGCACTAATTATCACACCCCCTGATTGGAATTACCTTTTGAACTTATGTGTGATGCAAGTGACTTTGCAATTGGTGCTGTGTTGGGGCAAAAGAAAGACAAGCTGCACCATGTCATATATTATGCTAGCAAGGTGTTAAATGAAGCACAGAAAAATTATACCACCACTGAGAAAGAGCTTTTGGCAATTGTATATGCATTTGATAAATTTAGACAATACTTGATTGGTTCAAAGGTTATAGTGTATACTGACCATGCTGCTCTCAAGTATCTAATGTCTAAACAGGATTCAAAGCCAAGGCTTATTAGGTGGTTGCTGCTGCTACAAGAATTCGACATTGAAGTGAGAGATAGGAAAGGGAGTGAGAATTAAGTAGCAAATCATTTGTCAAGAGTGCCACAAGAGGCCAATCAAGATATACCACAGTAAGTGAATGAAAAATTCCCTGATGAGCATCTTTTCCAAGTCCAGCAAGCACCATGGTTTGCTGACATCGCAAATTACAAAGTGGGAAGAAAAATCCCTCAAGAACTCTCCAGGCAAAAAGTGGAAAAGCTACTCAATGAAGCCAATAAGATTTTGTGGGATGAACCATTTTTGTTCAAAAGATGCCCAAATGGAATGATTAGGAGGTGTGTCCCTGAAACTGAGATGAGAGACATATTGTGGCATTGTCATGGTTCAGCCTATGGTGGACACTTTGGACCAAAGAGAACAACTGCCAAAGTGCTATAAAGTGGATTATAGTGGCCAACTACATTAAAGGATGCCAGAGAGTTCGTTCATCAGTGTAATGAGTGCCAAAGAACTGGAGGACTATCAAGAAGGAATGAGGTGCCTCAAAATTTCATTCTTGAAGTGGAGCTATTTGATCTTTGGGGCATTGATTTCATGGGCCCTTTTCCTCCTTCTTACTCTTTCAAATACATTCTAGTAGCAGTGGAGTATGTCTCAAAGTGGGTGGAAGCCATAGCCACAACCACAAGTGATGCACATATTGTCCTTCAATTCCTTAAGAAGCACATTTTTACTAGATATGGAGTGCCCAAAGGTCTTGTCAGTGATGGTGGTAGTCATTTTTGCAACAAGCAGATGGAGAAACTCCATCATAAATATGGAGTGATTCATAAAGTAGCCACACCATACCACCCTCAGACTAATGGCCAAGTTGAGTTGGCAAATAGGGATTTAAAGAAGATCTCAGAGAAAATAGTACGAAGCACAAGAAAAGATTGGGCCAGAAAATTAGAAGATGCTCTCTGGGCATATAGAACATCGTTTAAAACTTCTATAGGAAGATCCCCATTTCAGCTAATCTATGGAAAATCATGCCACCTTCATGTGGAGCTAAAACACAAAGCTTACTGGGCCACTAAGCTCCTGAATTTTGATCCTCAAGCAGCAGGAGAAAAAAGGTTGTTGCAACTCAATGAGCTAGAGGAATTCAGATTGGAAGCTTATGAAAATGCAAAGATATACAAGGAAAGAGCTAAAAAGTGGCATGATAAGAAGATCTTGAAAAGAGAGTTCTAACCAGGGCAGCAAGTACTCCTATATAACTCCAGGCTCAAGATTTTCCCAGGCAAACTCAAATCTAAATGGACTGGCCCCTATTTGATCACAAAGGTTCTCCCTTATGGAAGCCTTGAACTTTTGGATGAGGCTACAAAGGACACAATCACAGCAAATGGCCACAGAGCAAAACATTATTTGGTAGGCCCTCGGAATAAAGAGAAGGAGGTTCAAGAATTAAGTTGAGCAAGAATGAGGAATGTCAAGCTAGTGACATTAAAAGAGTGCTTGTTAGGAGGCAACCCAACCAGAGGTAGTTTTCTTTTCCTAACTATTTCAATAAAAAGGTTGAGTGGCTTTTTCTGTATTGCAAGGAGCTAAGTTTAGTGTTGCACACCAAAATAATTTAAGGGAGAATAAAGGATGCTAAGTTTGGTGTTCCACCAAAAATCTCATTTGAAAACACATTGTTACCTTCTGCATAAATAGTTGCTAGCTCCAAGCAATCAGAGAAACTACTTAGCCATTGTCTGTTTACTAGTTTTTAGTTTTGTGACCTTCAACAAAGGCACAAGGTTTCACATAAATGGTTGACTTGTTGCATAAGAAATATTGGCAAGGAACTAAGTTTGGTGTTCACACACCAAAGTAAGTTCAAAAGCCTACAAAAAAATTCTGCATATTAACCAATTGCCTAAGGGCTTAGGAAACAAGCAACTTCTAAGGATTGTGCCCAAGGAGGTACAACAAAGAGAAATAATGATGACAGAAGAGAAGCTGAGAGACATTCCCATGTTGTATTGACACTTAGTCCTTTTTGCTGTGTTTTAACTTGGAGATTCCTATATGTCTTGCTGAAGTGTTCAATTAGGTGTAAATGGAGATGTTTGCTAAGAATGTTAGCCTGCATTGTGCTTGTTATCAATCATTTGCTTAAATTTTGTTTTGTTCCCCTCTGCATAAATAAAAGAAAAATGTTTGAAACAGAAAATGATTGTCCAATTTTGTAGGAATTAGAATGAAATTCAGTGGTGGTACTTGTTTAATTTAATAATTAGATCAATAATAAAAGCTGCATAATAAAATGTTCCTTGAAGTGTGAATTAGGTTGCTGCTATAAAGCGCTTTATTAATGAATATCCCATGAGAATGGATCAAAGTAAGAAAGAAAAAGAAAAGTAAAGCCAAGAATTGGCAAAGAAATAAATAATAAGCCAAAACAAGAGTTAAAGCCTCTTCCCCCTCATCTCAAATACGTGTTTCTTGGAGAAGCAGAGGCTCTGCCAGTGATCATAAACTCCTCCTTGAACATGGAAGAGGAAACAAAGCTGATTGAAGTGTTAAAAGCTCACAAGACAGCCTTAGGTTGGACAATTGAGGATATCAAAGGCATCAGCCCTGCCATTTGTATGCATAAAATTCTATTGGAGGATGATTCAAAGACTGTGGTTCAACCCCAAAGAAGAGTTAACCCAACCATGAAGGAGGTGGTTCAAAAATAAGTGATGAAGCTATGAAATGCTAGTATAATCTTTCCTATCTCTGACAGCTCATGGGTGAGTCCGGTTTAAGTTGTACCAAAGAAGGGAGGAATGTCAATCATTTCCAATGAGAAGAATGAGTTAATTCCCACAAGGACAGTGACTGGATGGAGGATGTGCATAGATTATAGAAGACTGAATGATGCTACAAGGAAATATCACTTCTCCCTCCCCTTCATTGATCAGATGGTGGAAAGATTGGTAGGCCATGCTTATTATTGATTTTTGGATGGGTATTCCGGGTATAATCAGATAGTGATGGATTCCAAGGACCAAGAAAAGACCTCCTTCACATGTCCATTTGGAGTTTTTGCCTACAGAAGGATGCCATTTGAGCTATTCAATGCCCCAGCCACTGAAGGAGTTTTCGATTCATACCCCATAAAATTTTTTATTATGAGTTCACTCTTTTGGCAAGTGCACCAAAATTATCTTCAAGTAATAACCCACAGTAGAGTGGGATCATATCCACAGAGATTGGTAAATTTGAATAGTTTTAATCAATTGATGAATTAGTCAAGTGGGACAGATAGATTGTAATTGCAGAATTATAAATGGCACAAATGTAAATAGCTAAACTGTAAAGGAAAGCAATAAAGTGCGTAAATGGAAATGGCAGAATGTAAAGTGCAGAATCATAAATGACTTAATTGTAAATGGGAATGGGAAATTGCAGAATGTAAAAGCAAGCTATAAAGAAAGTGGTAGATAAGAATGGGGAAATTCATTGAGATCAGGAGATGTTGTCTCTTTGGATCAATTCCAGCTTATATCCTCTTCAATCATGCAACTCATTGATCTCTTGGCAATCATGATTGATTGAGCCCCAATCCCTTGGTGTCTCAATCTCTCAGATCTTGATCAATAGCCAATTCCTTGGTCTAATTGTTCATGAAGAGAGATATGCTTGATCCCTGATTATACCACACATCCTCATAGGTCCAAGTAGAGGGAGGATTATATGTCACCATATCCAAACACCAAGACCCAGATCCTACTCAAGTGTGAGAAAGGATTTCAAGCAAGGTTTCATGTTTCCTTTTCCAAGGTTCCCATGAAACCTATTTTTGCATTCAATTTCTTTTCCAAGATAATTGAACACTAAGCATGGAAAACAAAATTCCTTTTAGAAAATCAAAGATAAGATGAAGAGAATAAGAATTTCACTATCATCAATCCATCAAGTACAACAGATCTCCCTCTCTCAATGAGAGGGAATTTATACTCATAGCTTAAAGAAAATTACTCCAAAGTAAAGAAGATGATGAAGTGTAAAAGTGGATCTCAAACTTAGCTCCCTAACTGCTTAACCCCTTTTTTAGTACTTCTTAGGGGTATTTATACTACTCCTAGCTCTCAAAATAAAAGTATTACAAAAGTGAAAAAGGAAAATTATAATTTGGAGGGAAAAGAAACTCAATAAGCGTGACTTCCCAGCTGGCGTGTGGCTGGCGCTTTAGTGGCGTGCCACATGCTCCTCCAATTATGGCTTGGCGTGCCATGCCCAGTCTCTCAAGTGGCACGCTCTTCTTCAATAACATCCCTGGCATGCCACACCTTCGAGCTCAAGTGGCACGCCTAGGGTCTTTTAATAACCATGCAGCCTGGCGTGCCACGCCTTCGAGCTTAAGTGGCACGCCCTAGCCTTTTTCTTCTTCTTTTTGCCTCTAGAGACTTGAACTAGCGTGGCACGCTCTGGGTCTGGCATGCCACGCCCTTGCTGCACGTTTGATCAAGCTCTCTCGAAAGTTGAACTAGTGTGGCACGCCCAGGGTCTGGCATGCCATGCCCTTTGTAAGCAAGTGATTCTTTTGTTTGGCGTGCCACGCCACGAACACAAGTGGCACGCCACAATGGCTTTTTCTTCCTAAATGACACTGGCATGCCATGCTTGGGGTTCAAGTGTCACGCCCAAATGAGGAATAGTGGATGGCATACCACGCCCTCGACGCCAAGTGGCACGCCCATGTGTTTGGCCTCCCTCATCCTCTCTGGAAACTTGTACTAACGTGCCACGCCCATGATCTTGCCTTGGTTCCAGTACCTGGCATGCCAATCCCCAGCACTCAAGTGGCACGCCATAGTGAGATTCTTGGACTGGCATGCTACACCTTCGATACCAAGTGGCACGCCCATACATTTGTGGATTTCTCAAGTTTGGCGTGCCATGCCTGGTTGCTTGGTGCACGAAATTGTGATCATCAATGGCGCCATCAACATGGTACGCTCAATTGCAATCTCAACTCTTTATCACAACTTCGCACAACTAACCAGCAAGTGCACTGGGTCGTCCAAGTAATAAACCTTACACGAGTAAGGGTCGATCCCACGGAGATTGTTGGTATGAAGTAAGCTATGGTCATTTTGTAAATCTCAATCAGGCAGATTCAAATGGTTATGGATGATTTATGAATAAATCATAAAATAAAGATAGAGATACTTATGTAATTCATTGGTGAGAATTTCAGATAAGCGT
>NC_029775.3:71117232-71118318 GCF_000817695.3 Arachis duranensis
CTGTATGTTGGGCATCACCGTTGTCAATGGCTACAATCTCGTCCTCTCAGTGAAAATGTTCAACGCGCTCTGTCACAGCACAGCTAATCATCTGTCGGTTCTCAATCAGGTTGGAATAGAATCCAGTGATTCTTTTGCGTCTGTCACTAACGCCCAGCCTTCAGGAGTTTGAAGCTCGTCACAGTCATTGAATCCTTGAATCCTACTCAGAATACCACAGACAAGGTTTAGACCTTCCAGATTCTCTTGAATGCCGCCATAGCTTATACCACGAAGATTCTGATTAAGGAATCCAAGAGATATTCACTCAATCTAAGGTAGAACGGAGGTGGTTGTCAGGCACACGTTCATAGGTGAGAATGATGATGAGTGTCACGGATCATCACATTCATCAAGTTGAGGAACAAGTGATATCTTAGAACAAGAATAAGCTGAATTGAATAGAAGAACAATAGTAATTGCATTAATACTCGAGGTACAGCAGAGCTCCACACCTTAATCTATGGTGTGTAGAAACTCCACCATTGAAAATACATAAGTGATAATGGTGATCATTGGCTTCGGCCCCAGAGAGGGAACCAGAAGAACCAAGATGAAAATACAATAGCAAAAGGTCTTATTTATAGAGAACTAGTAGCTCAGGGTTTACAAAGATGAGTAAATGACATAAAAATCTACTTCCGGGCCCACTTTGTGTGTGCTTGGGCTGAGCATTGAAGCTTTCATGTGTAGAGACTTTTCTTGGAGTTAAACGCCAGCTTTCGTGCCAGTTTGGGCTTTTAACTCCCATTCTTGTGCCAGTTCCGGTGTTAAACGCCAGAATTCTTGAGCTGACTTGGAACGCCTGTTTGGGCCATCAAATCTCGAGCAAAGTATGGACTATTATAAATTGCTGGAAAGCCTAGAATGTCTACTTTCCAACGCAATTAAGAGCGTGCCAATTGGGCTTCTGTAGCTCCAGAAAATCCACTTCGCGTGCAGGGAGGTCAGAATCTAACAGCATCTGCAGTCCTTTTTAGTCTCTGAATCAGATTTTTGCTCAGGTCCCTCAATTTCAGCCAGAAAATACTTGAAATCACAGAAAAA
>NC_029775.3:71118501-71118860 GCF_000817695.3 Arachis duranensis
CGCTCATCACAACACCAAACTTAAATTGTTGCTTGTCCCCAAGCAACTAAAAATCAATAGGATAAAAAGAAGAGAATATACTATAGACTCCAAATTATCAATGAAACTTAGGTCCAATTAGATGAGCGAGACTAGTAGCTTTTTGCCTCTGAACATTTTTGGCATCTCACTTTATCCTTTGAAGTTCAGAATGATTGGCATCTATAGGAACTCAGAATTCAGATAGTGTTATTGATTCTCCTAATTAAGTATGTTGATTCTTGAACGCAGCTACTTTATGAGTCTTGGCCGTGGCCCAAAGCACTCTGTCTTCTAGTATTACCACCGGATACATACATGCCACAGACACAAAACTGGGT
>NC_029775.3:71119785-71126900 GCF_000817695.3 Arachis duranensis
ATCAAAGTTGACCCTTCTAGTGTAAGGATGTTTATCTCCTTGCATCATGGGCAAGTTGAATGCCAACCTTACATTTTCCAGACTAAAATCTAAGCATTTCCCCCGAACCATTGTACGCCAATTCTTTGGGTCCGGGTTCACACTTTGATTATGGTTCTTGGTGATCCATGCATTGGCATAGAACTCTTGAACCATTAAGATTCCGACTTGTTGAATGGGTTGGTAAGAACTTCCCAACCTCTTCTTCGGATCTCATGTCGGATCTCCGGGTATTCACTCTTTTTGGGTTTGAAAAAGGGACCTCGGGGATCACCTTCTTCATGGCCACAACTTCATAGAAGTGGTCTTGATGCACCCTTGAGATGAATCTCTCCATCTCCCATGACTCGGAGGTGGAAGCTTTTGCCTTCCCTTTCCTCTTTCTAGAGGTTTTTCTGGCCTTAGGTGCCATAAATGGTTATGGAAAAACAAAAAGCAATGCTTTTACCACAGCAAACTTAGAAGGTTTGCTCGTCCTCGAGCAAAAGAAGAAAGAAGAGAGTAGAAGAAGAAGAAATAGAGAAGATGGAGGTGGCTTTATTTTTCGGCCAAGGGGGAGAAGTAGTGTGTAGGTTGTGTGAAAATGAAGGAGTGAAGATGGGTTTATATAGGGGTGGAGAGGAGGGTAAGGTTCGGCCATTATGGGTGGGTTTGGAAGGGAAAGTGGTTTGAATTTGAATGGTAAGGTAGGTGGGGTTTTATGAAGGATGGATGTGAGTGGTGAAGAGAATGGTGGGATTTGATAGGTGAGGGGTTTTTGGGGAAGAGGTGTTGAGGTGATTGGTGAATGGGTGAAGAAGAGAGAGAGTGGTGGGGTAGGTGGGGATCCTGTGTGGTCCACAGATCCTGAGGTGTCAACGATAATTCATCCTTGCACCAACTGGCGAGCAAAAATGCTCCTTCTGCCAATCTTGGCATTAAATGCCGGGCTGGTGCCAATTTCTGGCGTTTAACGCCAGCTTCTTGCCCATTCCTGGCATTAAACACCAGTCTGGTGCCCCTTTCTGGCGTTAAATGCCCAGAATGGTGCCAGACTGGGCGTTAAACGCCCATTTTGCTATCTTCACTGGCGTTTAAACGCCAGCAAATTTTCCTCCAGGGTATGCTATTTTTCTTTCTGTTTTTCATTCTGTTTTTACTTTTTCAATTGATTTTGTGACTTCCCATGATCATCAACCTATAAAAGACGTAAAATAACAAAGGGAAATAGATAAATATAACATTGGGTTGCCTCCAACAAGCGCTTCTTTAATGTCAGTAGCCTGACAGTGGGCTCTCATGGAGCCTCACAGATACTTAGAGCCATGTTGGAACCTTCCAACACCAAACTTAGATTTTGAATGTGGGGGTTCAACACCAAACATAGAAGTTGGTTGTGGCCTCCCACACCAAACTTAGAGTTTGACTGTGCGGGCTCTGTTTGACTCTGTTTTGAGGGAAGCTCTTCATGCTTCCTCTCCATGGTTACAGAGGGGTATCCTTGAGCCTTAAACACAAAGGATTCTTCATTCACTTGAATGATCAATTCTCCTCTATCAACATCAATCACAGCCTTTGCTGTGGCTAGGAAAGGTCTGCCAAGGATGATGGATTCATCCATGCACTTTCCAGTCTCTAGGACTATGAAATCAGCAGGGATGTAATGGTCTTCAACCTTTACCAGAACATCTTCTATAAGTCCATAAGCTTGTTTTCTTGAATTGTCTGCCATCTCTAGTGAGATTCTTGCAGCTTGCACATCAAAGATCCCTAGCTTCTCCATTACAGAGAGAGGCATGAGGTTTATGCTTGACCCTAGGTCACACGGAGCCTTCTCAAATGTCATGGTGCCTATGGTACAAGGTATTGAGAACTTCCCAGGGTCCTATCTCTTTTGAGGTAATCTCTGCCTAGTCAAGTCATCTAGTTCTTTGGTGAGCAAAGGGGGTTCATCCTCCCAAGTCTTACTACCAAATAACTTGTCATTTAGCTTCATGATTTCTCCAAGGTACTTAGCAATTTGCTCTTCAGTGACATCTTCGTCCTCTTCAGAGGAAGAATACTCATCAGAGCTCATGAATGGCAGAAGTAAATCCAATGGAATCTCTATGGTCTCAGTGTAAGCCTCAGATTCCCATGGTTCCTCATTAGGGAACTCATTGGAGGCCAGTGGACTTCCATTGAGGTCTTCCTCAGTGGCGCTCACTACTTCTTTTTCCTCTCTAAATTCGGCCATGTTGATGGCCTTACACTCTCCTTTTGGATTCTCTTCTGTATTGCTTAGAAGAGTACTAGGAAGGAGTTCAGTAACTTTCTTACTCAACTGACCCACTTGTGCCTCCAAGTTTCTAATGGAGGACCTTGTTTCAATCATGAAACTTTGAGTGGTTTTGATTAGATCAGAGACCATGGTTGCTAAGTCAGAGTGGCTCTACTTAGAATTCTCTGTCTGTTACTGAGAAGATGATAGAAAAGGCTTGCCATTGCTAAACCTGTTTCTTCCACCATTATTGTTGTTGAAACCTTGTTGAGGTCTCTGTTGATCTTTCCATGAGAGATTTGGATGATTTCTCCATGAAGAATTATAGGTGTTTCCATAAGGTTCTCCTATGTAATTCACCTCTTCCATTGAAGGGTTCTTAGGATCATAAGCTTCTTCTTCAGATGAAGCATCCTTAGTACTGCATGGTGCAGCTTGCATTCCAGACAGACTTTGAGAAATCATATTGACTTGCTGAGTCAATATTTTGTTCTGAGCCAATATGGCATTCAGAGTATCAATATCAAGAACTCCTTTCTTTTGATTCGTCCCATTGTTCACAGGATTCCTTTCAGAAGTGTACATGAATTGGTTATTTGCAACCATTTCAATGAGTTCTTGAGCTTCTGCAGGCGTCTTCTTTAGATGAAGAGATCCTCCAGCAGAGCTATCCAATGACATCTTGGACAGTTCAGATAGACCATTATAGAAGATACCTATGATGCTCCATTCAGAAAGCATGTCAAAAGAGTGCTTGTTAGGAGGCAACCCAACCAGAGGTAGTTTTCTTTTCCTAACTATTTCAATAAAAAGGTTGAGTGGCTTTTTCTGTATTGCAAGGAGCTAAGTTTAGTGTTGCACACCAAAATAATTTAAGGGAGAATAAAGGATGCTAAGTTTGGTGTTCCACCAAAAATCTCATTTGAAAACACATTGTTACCTTCTGCATAAATAGTTGCTAGCTCCAAGCAATCAGAGAAACTACTTAGCCATTGTCTGTTTACTAGTTTTTAGTTTTGTGACCTTCAACAAAGGCACAAGGTTTCACATAAATGGTTGACTTGTTGCATAAGAAATATTGGCAAGGAACTAAGTTTGGTGTTCACACACCAAAGTAAGTTCAAAAGCCTACAAAAAAATTCTGCATATTAACCAATTGCCTAAGGGCTTAGGAAACAAGCAACTTCTAAGGATTGTGCCCAAGGAGGTACAACAAAGAGAAATAATGATGACAGAAGAGAAGCTGAGAGACATTCCCATGTTGTATTGACACTTAGTCCTTTTTGCTGTGTTTTAACTTGGAGATTCCTATATGTCTTGCTGAAGTGTTCAATTAGGTGTAAATGGAGATGTTTGCTAAGAATGTTAGCCTGCATTGTGCTTGTTATCAATCATTTGCTTAAATTTTGTTTTGTTCCCCTCTGCATAAATAAAAGAAAAATGTTTGAAACAGAAAATGATTGTCCAATTTTGTAGGAATTAGAATGAAATTCAGTGGTGGTACTTGTTTAATTTAATAATTAGATCAATAATAAAAGCTGCATAATAAAATGTTCCTTGAAGTGTGAATTAGGTTGCTGCTATAAAGCGCTTTATTAATGAATATCCCATGAGAATGGATCAAAGTAAGAAAGAAAAAGAAAAGTAAAGCCAAGAATTGGCAAAGAAATAAATAATAAGCCAAAACAAGAGTTAAAGCCTCTTCCCCCTCATCTCAAATACGTGTTTCTTGGAGAAGCAGAGGCTCTGCCAGTGATCATAAACTCCTCCTTGAACATGGAAGAGGAAACAAAGCTGATTGAAGTGTTAAAAGCTCACAAGACAGCCTTAGGTTGGACAATTGAGGATATCAAAGGCATCAGCCCTGCCATTTGTATGCATAAAATTCTATTGGAGGATGATTCAAAGACTGTGGTTCAACCCCAAAGAAGAGTTAACCCAACCATGAAGGAGGTGGTTCAAAAATAAGTGATGAAGCTATGAAATGCTAGTATAATCTTTCCTATCTCTGACAGCTCATGGGTGAGTCCGGTTTAAGTTGTACCAAAGAAGGGAGGAATGTCAATCATTTCCAATGAGAAGAATGAGTTAATTCCCACAAGGACAGTGACTGGATGGAGGATGTGCATAGATTATAGAAGACTGAATGATGCTACAAGGAAATATCACTTCTCCCTCCCCTTCATTGATCAGATGGTGGAAAGATTGGTAGGCCATGCTTATTATTGATTTTTGGATGGGTATTCCGGGTATAATCAGATAGTGATGGATTCCAAGGACCAAGAAAAGACCTCCTTCACATGTCCATTTGGAGTTTTTGCCTACAGAAGGATGCCATTTGAGCTATTCAATGCCCCAGCCACTGAAGGAGTTTTCGATTCATACCCCATAAAATTTTTTATTATGAGTTCACTCTTTTGGCAAGTGCACCAAAATTATCTTCAAGTAATAACCCACAGTAGAGTGGGATCATATCCACAGAGATTGGTAAATTTGAATAGTTTTAATCAATTGATGAATTAGTCAAGTGGGACAGATAGATTGTAATTGCAGAATTATAAATGGCACAAATGTAAATAGCTAAACTGTAAAGGAAAGCAATAAAGTGCGTAAATGGAAATGGCAGAATGTAAAGTGCAGAATCATAAATGACTTAATTGTAAATGGGAATGGGAAATTGCAGAATGTAAAAGCAAGCTATAAAGAAAGTGGTAGATAAGAATGGGGAAATTCATTGAGATCAGGAGATGTTGTCTCTTTGGATCAATTCCAGCTTATATCATCTTCAATCATGCAACTCATTGATCTCTTGGCAATCATGATTGATTGAGCCCCAATCCCTTGGTGTCTCAATCTCTCAGATCTTGATCAATAGCCAATTCCTTGGTCTAATTGTTCATGAAGAGAGATATGCTTGATCCCTGATTATACCACACATCCTCATAGGTCCAAGTAGAGGGAGGATTATATGTCACCATATCCAAACACCAAGACCCAGATCCTACTCAAGTGTGAGAAGGGATTTCAAGCAAGGTTTCATGTTTCCTTTTCCAAGGTTCCCATGAAACCTATTTTTGCATTCAATTTCTTTTCCAAGATAATTGAACACTAAGCATGGAAAACAAAATTCCTTCTAGAAAATTAAAGATAAGATGAAGAGAAGAAGAATTTCACTATCATCAATCCATCAAGTACAACAGATCTCCCTCTCTCAATGAGAGGGAATTTATACTCATAGCTTAAAGAAAAGTACTCCAAAGTAAATAAGATGATGAAGTGTAAAAATGGATCTCAAACTTAGCTCCCTAACTGCTTAACCCCTTTTTTAGTACTTCTTAGGGGTATTTATACTACTCCTAGCTCTCAAAATAAAAGTATTACAAAAGTGAAAAAGGAAAATTATAATTTGGAGGGAAAAGAAACTCAATAAGCGTGACTTCCCAGGTGGCGTGTGGCTGGCGCTTTAGTGGCGTGCCACATGCTCCTCCAATTATGACTTGGCGTGCCATGCCCAGTCCCTCAAGTGGCACACTCTTCTTCAATAACATCCCTGGCGTGCCACACCTTCGAACTCAAGTGGCACGCTTAGGGTCTTTTAATAACCATGCAGCCTGGTGTGCCACGCCTTCGAGCTTAAGTGGCACGCCCTAGCCTTTTTCTTCTTCTTCTTGGCTCTAGAGACTTGAACTAGCGTGGCACGCCCTGGGTCTGGCATGCCACGCCCTTGCTGCACGTTTGATCAAGCTCTCTCGAAAGTTGAACTAGTGTGGCACGCCCAGGGTCTGGCGTGCCACGCCCTTTGTAAGCAAGTGATTCTTCTATTTGGCATGCCACGCCACGAACTCAAGTGGCACGCCCCAATGGCTTTTGCTTCCTAAATGACACTGGCATGCCATGCCTGGGGTTCAAGTGTCACGCCCAAATGAGGAATAGTGGATAGCGTACCACGCCCTCGACGCCAAGTGGCACGCCCATGTGTTTGGCCTCCCTCATCCTCTCTGGAAACTTGTACTAGCGTGCCGCGCCCATGATCTTGCCTTGGTTCCAGTAGCTGGCGTGCCAATCACCAGAACTCAAGTGGCACGCCATAGTGAGATTCTTGGACTGGCATGCTACACCTTCGATACCAAGTGGCACGCCCATACATTTGTGGATTTTTCAAGCTTGGCGTGCCATGCCTGGTTGCTTGGTGCACGAAATTGTGATCATCAATGGCGCCATCAACATGGTACGCTCAATTGCAATCTCAACTCTTTATCACAACTTCGCACAACTAACCAGCAAGTGCACTGGGTCGTCCAAGTAATAAACCTTACGCGAGTAAGGGTCGATCCCACGGAGATTGTTGGTATGAAGCAAGCTATGGTCATCTTGTAAATCTCAGTCAGGCGGATTCAAATGGTTATGGATGATTTATGAATAAAGTATAAAATAAAGATAGAGATACTTATGTAATTCATTGGTGAGAATTTCAGATAAGCGTATGGAGATGCTTTGTCCCTTCCATCTCTCTGCTTTCCTACTGTCTTCATCAAATCCTTCTTACTCCTTTCCATGGCAAGTTGTATGTTGGGCATCACCATTTCAATGGCTACAGTCCCATCCTCTCGGTGAAAATGTTCAACGTGCTCTGTCACAGCACGGCTAATCATCTGTCGGTTCTCAATCAGGTTGGAATAGAATCCAGTGATTCTTTTACGTCTGTCACTAACGCCCAGCCTTCAGGAGTTTGAAGCTCATCACAGTCATTCAATCCTTGAATCTTACTCAGAATACCACAGACAAGGTTTAGACCTTCCGGATTCTCTTGAATGCCGCCATCAATTCTAGCTTATTC
>NC_029775.3:71127204-71144373 GCF_000817695.3 Arachis duranensis
CCAGCTTTTGTGCCAGTTTGGGCGTTTAACTCCCATTCTTGTGCCAGTTCCGGCGTTAAACGCCAGAATTCTTGAGCTGACTTGGAACGCCTGTTTGGGCCATCAAATCTCGGGCAAAGTATGGACTATTATAAATTGCTGGAAAGCCCAGGATGTCTACTTTCCAACGCAATTCAGAGCGCACCAATTGAGTTTCTGTAGCTCCAAAAAATCCACTTCGAGTGCAGGGAGGTCAGAATCCAACAGCATCTGCAGTCCTTTTTAGTCTCTGAATCAGATTTTTGCTCAGGTCTCTCAATTTCAGCCAGAAAATACCTGAAATCACATAAAAACACACAAACTCATAGTAAAGTTCAGAAAAGTGAATTTTAAATAAAAACTAATAAAAATATAATAAAAACTAACTAAAACATACTAAAAATATACTAAAAACAATGCCAAAAAGCGTATAAATTATCCGCTCATCATTGCTCAAGTGGCACGCCCAAGTGACTTTTTGATGCTGGCGTGCCACGCCTTCGATACCAAGTGGCACGCCCATGGTGAGGGTTCCTCCTGGGATGATGAATTGGCGTGCCACGCCCCTTGGCTCAAGTGGCACGGCCATAGAAGGTGATGGGTTAGGCGTGCCACAGCCAACCTGGCGTGACATGCCCCCTTTAGTGTCCTCCATTGTTGCTCTCTGGAACTTTGTACTAGCGTGCCACGCCCAGTTCTTGGCGTGCCACGCCCATATGAATGCTCGAGAATCCTCCTCTGGAATTTAGTACTGGCGTGCCACGCCCAGCTCCTGGCGTGGCACGCTAGTTCACTTTTGTGGCGCTTGCTCTAAGTGGCACGCCCGCTTCACACGCCTAGCTCATTTTTGTTGTTTTCTTCCCCTTTTGATGTCTTTTCACCTGAAATTCAGTACAACTCATCTCAAAGCAATATACCATAATATTCATCAAATAATGCATGAATTGCAATGATCAAATGATATTTATGCTCTTTTATGGTCCTCTTTATGCAAGAAAGAAGGGTAGATGATGCAAGTCATCACAACACCAAACTTAAGCTTTGCTTGTCCAAAGCAAATCAATGTAAGCAGGCCTGTTATGAATTGAGACCTTGGCCTTGAATGAATGCAACATGACTAAGGGTAGGACTAAGTGTTCAACACATGTTTGAATGTTTTAATGTCATAAAGAACTCTTAGATCTTTGAGGGTTTTTTCAAGTATAAGCTTCAGGGGGTCCTTTCTATTGATTGTCACCTTGAAGTAGTAAGAGTTGTTTCACTTTCCTTTTGATTGTGCTTTCTTGACCACAACTCTAAGTGTTTTGTCTCAAGATAACCTTTTAATTAGGCTTTCAATTAGCACTGCCAAACCAGTTGGTTTTAGGGTACTAGGTGTTGAAACACCCCTAAGAATTTACTTGCTCAGGTCTCTTCTTGACATATCTTCACCACAAGCATCTACTAGGATCTTTAACTCTTTTTGAGATTTTTAATGTTTCTTACCCATCTTAGTAGTTGATGCTCAGAGCCTTGGGTCTTTATTGCTTACTACTTCTTGGTTCTATGGATATTTAAGGAGCACCCCTTAACTTTTTCTTGTTATACCTTCTAAGACTAGTTGCTTTCCATGACTCATTTTATTTTTTAGTTCATTCAAGGTTCTACACTTAGTTCCTTGTTTCTTAGTTTGTTGAATGATCTCTCTTGGCCTTGGTCTCTCTTACTCTTGTTTTTGCATAGCTCATAACAACTCTTATGGAGACAAGCTCTACTTTATTTATGTTGAAAATGAAGACTTGAAATACATTGCATTTTCTTTCTTGTAGTTTAAAGGACTCATAAAGGACTTCAAGCATGAAATAAAACTAAGCAGAAAACATAAACTACCCTAGCATGATTATTTATTCTTGACAGAAAGTAAATCAAACAAAAGCTTAAACATGATTCAGAAATTAGAGAGTGTCAACCATGGGACTTAACAACCTTGAGCAGCTTAAATCTTTAGTTCATTGGCCCCTTTCCTTTGCCTTTCTTCTTGGAAGGGGAGGAGTCATCTTCTTCCTTATTGGAGGATCCTTCTTGTGCTTTAGTGTCCTTAGGCTTCCAAAATCCTAGCCTTCTCATATAGTTTCTTTTATCCTCCTTATGTTTGGCTAGAATCTTCTCTTGTCTACGCTTAATTACTCCATCCCTTGCATGAATCTGGGGTATCTACATAAAGATGCCTGAATTCAGCCAAGTTCCTCTATTGCCACTTGCCTTACTCTGTTACTTTGTCCAGTGCGCTTCGCACCTCACCCCAGTCAAATTCTTCCTGCTGCTCCTTCCTCATATGCTCCCAACTCTCTTGGAGTTGTTGTATGTTCTCGTTGACTTGGTCCCATTGCTTTTGTTGATAGTCTTTGAATTGGTTGACATCTTCTCTCAGGTGATGCAAGTCTCCCTTCATTTGGTGTACATCTCATTGCAGTTATTCCCAGTAGAATCCTTCAGGAAATTGTTGGTATTGGTAGTGTGGTGGTGGTGGTGGTTGAAGTGTTAGAAAGTGTGGTTGCTCTTCTGCCTCTTCTTCTTCTTCTTCTTGTCGTTGTTATGGCATATGAGCATGAGCTCTATGCTCTCTGGCCCTCTGAAGTGGGTTGACAGCCAACACTTTAGCCATCTTCTTGACAGTTATAGGCTTGTCTTGTATCACTAGCACCTCATCAATGATTTTCTCAACTCCAGCTTCATCACATAACCTTTGTATGATGCTGGGGAATGCCAATCTTGTGTTGTCACTGGTGCTTTTTAGCACTTTGTTAATGTTGTTGGCAATTAGCTCCCCCACATTGACATTCTCCCCTTTTATGATGATGTATATGAGCACAGCTCTCTCTTTGGTCACATCTAAAGTGTTGGATGTGGGAATTAGGGATCTTCTCACAAAATCCATCCACCCTCTAGCTTGGGGGCTCAGATCCATTCTTCTCAATTAGTTGGGTATCCCATCTTTGTCATTTTATCTATTGCACATTTAGCACGCAAATCTCGTTTAAGATTTCATCAAATCCAGGGTTTTGTTGCTTCATTCTTTCTTCATAGCTCCGAGTGGAGCTTGTCCTCTGTACCATTAGCGTCCTCCCTATGCTGGAGGGACTATAGTTAATGGACTTCCCCCTCACATAGCTAATGTAGCCATAGGGTTGTCTTGGCTGAGGCACAGCGTTAGCATAAAACTCCCTCACCAAGCTATCTACTACCTTCCTTGGTGGGTTGCATAAGAGTGTCCAGCCCCTATTGTTAATCTCAATGTTGATCTCAAGATGCTCGTTCCTCCCTAATTGGAACCCAACCTCTGGGATGATTTCCCTCTCACTCACCCAGTCATAGAATTGATTTTCGTTGAATGTGGAGAAAAACTTGTATTCATTGAAAGATGAGCTTGAGGATCTAGAAGTTGGTTCCTTGGTTTTTCTTTTCTTTGAGACTAAGCTTTTTGGTGGTGCCATTGAGTTGAGAGAGTGTGTTTGAGGTTGTGAAAAAAAAAAAAATTTTTGTGGGATGTTGCAAGAAAATGCAAGCAAAACAGAGTTTGCTCCAACACCAAACTTAGGACTTGATTGTCCCAATCAAGAAAAGGGAAAAGAAGTAGGGGGAAGAGAGGTAGTGGAAGGCGAAAAGAGAAAAGAAGAAGAAGAGTGTTTGGATTCTTTTTCATGTGAAATTAGGGGTTTAAAGTGGGAGAATAGTTGGGAAAGTGAGGCTTTTATAGGGGGTGAAGAGTGTGGTTTGAATGGTGGGAAATAAAAAGAATTCAATGTTTTCCCACTTGGGAAGTGGTGCCTAGCGTGGGAAGAGGCACCAACCCTTATCTCACTGTACCTCCTGCATGTGCTGAGTTCCAAAGTGTAAGTACACTTTGACTTCTTTGCTTTATGAGTTATTCACTATGTGGGTCCCATCTTGTCTCCTGAAAATGAAACTGAAACCCTGTTAATAATGACAAAAGAATCCTTCACATTCCTTCTTATCATGGGTAAGTGGGATTGCAACTGATGGGTGTCCCTTGGGACACCAAACTTAATCCTATTGCATCTTAATAAATTAGTTTCATCATTGTGTATTTACTGTGTTCATAAGGATGAAATAACTCCAATATTTTCATTTTCTTTTGTTTCTAACCTCTTCTGAACACATTAAACCACGTTCATGCTCTTGCCAAAATATTAAGTGCTTTCAGATTGAGTAGAATTGGGCTTGCTAGGTGATCCTTGTATGGTGGTGGTCACACCAAACTTAATCTCTGGGCTTACTCTTCAAAATCAAGTTATCAAAATGGTTGTAAGCCTAGATTAAGTGGGTGAGTGACCACATCAAACTTAGCCTTTTAGCTAGTTCTCAGCCCACTTACTCATAATTAGTAAATGTATTCATCAAGTTGCAATTCTATAATAAAAGAGACAAAAGAATGTCAGGGTATCCTAACTACCAAAACTGATATTTAAACTTCCTAACCTACCACTTACAATCTAATTCTAAATGGTGATGCAACACAAGTGTGAAACTGAAACTTAAACTATCTAAAGCAATGAATTTTAAACTACTTCTAAGAAAAATAATAAATCAAAAGGATAAAGTGTTAGGGTGCCTCCCAACTAGCGCTTCTTTATTGTCACTAGCTTGACACTCCTCCATCTTTAGTTGAGCTTGTGGCTCACTCTCTGCTCCTCCAAGGAGCCTCCCAGGTAATGTTTGAGTCTATGGCCATTGATAGTGAAAGTTCTCTGAGTCTTGTCCTCCATGAGCTCTACATGACCATAGGGAAACACCTTGAGTATGGTGAAGGGTCCTGACCATCGAAACAAGTTTCCCAGGGAAGAACTTGTGTCTTAAGTTATACAGCAGCACCTTTTGTCCTTCAGTGAACTCTCTCCTTGCCATCCTCTGATCATGCCACCTTTTTGTGTTCTCTTTGTAGATTTTTGCATTCTCATATGCTTGATTTCTAAATTCCTCCAGCTCATTAAGTTGTATTAATCTTCTTTCTCCAGTAGCTTGCTCATCATAGTTTATCATTTTTAGAGCCCAAAACGCTCTATGCTCAAGCTCAACTGGTAAGTGACAAGCCTTGCCATATACCAGTTGGTATGGGGACATCCCAATGGGTGTCTTGTAGGCTGTCCTGTAGGCCCATAATACATCATCCATCTTCTTAGACCAATCCTTTCTTGAGCTTCCAATAGTTTTTTCAAGAATTCTTTTTACTTTTCTGTTTAAAATCTCAGCTTGCCCGCTAGTCTATGGATGGTATGGAATTGCCACCTTGTGCTTGACTCTATACCTGAGAAGGAGTGTCTCAAGTTGTTTGTTGCAGAAGTGTGTTCCTCCATCACTAATGAGGGCTCTAAGAACTCCAAATCTGCTGAAGATGTTCCTTCTCAAAAAGCTTATCACAATCTTGTTGTCATTTATCGCAGTGGCTATGGCTTCTACCCATCTTGAGACATAATCCACAGCCACCAATATGTAACTATTTGAGTAGGAGGTTGGAAAGGGTCCCATAAAGTCAATTCTCCATATGTCAAATAGTTCAAGCTCTAGTATGAATTGCTGTGGCATCTCATTTCTCTTGGTTAGATTACCAGCTCTTTGGCACTCATCACATCTTGACACCAATTCCTTAGCATCCTTGAACATTGTTGGCCAGTAAAATCCGGATTGAAGCACCTTTGCTGGTGTTCTTTCTCCACTAAAGTGGCCTCCATATGCGGATCCATGGCACTGCCACAGCACTTCCTGCCCTTCTTCATGGGAGACACACCTTCTCAAGATTCCATCAGTACACTTCTTGAACAAATAGGGGTCATCCCAAATGTAGTGTTTGGCACTCTTGATTAGCTTTCTCCTCATGTGTTTGTTGATGTTGGTTGGTAACTCCTCAATAGCCTTGAAGATAGCTATGTCTGCAAACCAAGGGGCTACTTGGACCATCATCAACTGCTCATCAGGAAAGCTTTCATTTACTGCAACTTGATGCTTCTCTTCTTCTTCTTCTGGAGTTCTTAAGAGGTGGTCAACTACCTTGTTCTCCGCTCCGCTCCTATCTTTAATCTCAATGTCGAACTCTTAGAGTAGTAGAATCCATCTTATTAATCTGGGTTTATATTCTTGTTTGGTAAGCAAGTATTTGAGTGCTGCATGATCAGTGAACACAATTACTTTAGAGCCACTAAGAATTTATCTAAACTTATCAAAAGTAAAGACTATGGCTAAAAGTTCTTTCTCTGTTGTGATGTAGTTCCTTTAATTCTCATTAAGGACCTTGCTAGCATAGTAAATAACATGTACTAGCTTGTCTTTTCTTTGTCCTAGAACGGCACCAACAGCAAAATCATATGCATCACACATTAATTCGAAGGGAAGATCCCAGCTAGGTGGTGCTATAATAGGTTAATAGAGAGGCTCTTCTTAAGCTCATCAAAGGCTACCATGCACTCTCTATCAAAAATAAAGCGAGTATTTGAGACAAGTAGGTTGCTAAGAGGTTTTGCAATCTTTGAAAAATCTTTAATAAACATCCTATAAAACCAAGTGTGTCCCAAAAAGCTTCTGATTGCCTTGACATTACAAGGTGGAGGTAACTTCTCTATTACTTCCACCTTTGCCTTGTCTACTTCTATGCCATTTTTAGAAATCTTGTGACCAAGAACCACCCCCTCAGTTACCATAAAATGGCACTTCTCCCAGTTTAAAACCAAGTTGGTTTCTTGGCACCTCTTTAGCACTAGGGCAATATGACATAGGCAATCAGAATATGAATTTCCAAACACGGAAAAGTCATCCATGAATACTTCTATGAACTTCTCAACCATGTCTGAAAATATGGAACGCATGCACCTTTGGAATGTTGCAGGTGCTTTGCACAATCCAAAGGACATCCTCCAGTAAGTGAAAACTCCATAGGGACAAGTAAAAGAGGTTTTCTCCTGGTCCTTGGGGTCTACAACTATTTGGTTGTAGCCAGAGTAACTGTCCAGGAAGCAGTAGTATTCATGCCCTGTGAGTCTTTCAAGCATCTGGTCCATGAAGGGCAGGGGAAAGTGGGCTTTCCGGGTAGCTTCATTGAGTTTCTGATAGTCAATGCACATGCGCCATCCGGTCACTGTCCTTGTGGGTATCATTTCATTCTTTTCATTGACACAACAGTAATCCCTCCCTTCTTTGGGACTACTTGCACCGGGCTTATGCAAGGGCTGTCTGAGATGGGGTAAATCACCCCTGCTTGCCATAACTTCAACACTTCTTTTTGAACCACTTCATTCATGGTTAGATTCAGCCTCCTTTGTTGTTACCATGAAGGTTTGGCATCTTCCTAAAGTAAGATCTTGTGTATACATATTGAAGGACTGATCCCTTTTAAATCTGAAAGTGTCCAGCCTATAGCATCCTTGTGTTATCTCAGCACTTAGATAAGTTCTTCTTCTTGTTCCTTACTCAACCTTGAATTGATGATCACTGTGTAAGTGTTGTTGTCACCCAAGTACGCATATTTCAAGCTTGGTGGTAAGGTCTTCAGCTCTAGTTTTGGTGCCTCTACTTCTTTGTTGTACGTGGGGGTTGGTATGATTGAATTCTTCATGATTCGTTGTGGTAGTTCTCCACTTGATGCTTGTTGTTCTAGCTCCATAGTTCCTTCACATTGTTCTTCTTCTAAAACTCTTTGAACTATTTGTTCTATGGTGTCTACCATCATGCATTCTCATATGGACTCCTTGGGGTAACTCATTACCTTAAAGACATTGAAGACCATCTTCTCTTCATACAATCTCAAGACTAGTTCCCCTTTTTGCACATCAATAATGGCTCCGGTAGTAGCTAGGAATGGCCTTTCTAGGATGATTGATGTGTTGGCCTCTTCTTCCATGTCCAGCACAACAAAATCAGCTGGTAAAATGAATTCTTCCACTTTCACCAACAAATCTTCCACTACCCCATGTGGAAACTTGAATGTTCTATTAGCCAATTGGAGTGCCATTCTTGTTGGCTTGGCTTCCTCAATCTTCATTCTTCTCATCATGGTTAGGGACATGAGATTTATGCTAGCTCCTATGTCACACAAGGCTTTCTCAATAGTAATATCCCCTATGATGCAGGGGATTTGAAAACTCCCTGGGTCCTTCATCTTCTGAGGTAGCTTCTTTTGTATGATGGTGCTACATTCCTCAGTTAGTACTATGGTCTTCTTTGCCCCCCCAGTTCCTTTTTCTTGTTATGAGCTCTTTCAAGAATTTGGCATAAAGTGGCATCTGCTCCAATGCCTCAGCAAATGGTATGTTGATTTGGAGCTTCTTGAAGATCTCTAGGAACTTAAAGAATTGGCCATCCTTCCCATTTTTTCCCAGTCTTTGTGGGTATGGTGCCTTTGGCACATAAGGTTTCAAGACTGGTTTTGATGAGGATGGAGCAGGGGTCTCTTCTTTATTCTTGTTTCCATGCTTTTCTACAACTTCTTCTTCATGGTTGTCTTTGCTTGGGGTTCCTTCTTCTACAACCTTCCCACTTCTAAGTGTAATGGCCTTGCATTCCCCTCTCAGGTTGGCCATGGTATCACTGGGAAATGTGTGTGTGGGCATTGGGATTTGCTTGGATAAGATCCCTACTTGTGCTTCCAACTTTGAGATTGCTGCGCCTTGATTTTTCAGATTTGACCTGTATTCTTCTTGATTGGCGTCTATGCTTCTATCAGTATGCGTTTGTCTCTCCATAAGGGTGGAGACATCTCCTGCAAGCTGTGATGATAGTTGTGCAATTGCAGCCTCCATTCTCTCAAAGTTACTCATGATTTCGTTGAGGGTGGTGTGTCTTGATGGTAATTGTTGTATGTTGGTTGGTTGCCATGGTATGATGTATTTTGTGAATTATGGTAAGGTCTATGGTTGTTTGTTTGATGGTTGAGGTTGTGAGTGTTGTATTGATTTGATGGATAAGGCTTGTTGTCGTCTTAGTTATGGCTTTGTTGGTTTCCCCACCTAAAATTTGGGTGGTTCTTCCAGCCTGGGTTGTATGTCTTGGAGTTGGGGTCATATGGTGGTCTGGATGAGTTGTTCACATAATTAGCTTGTTCCCAGTCACCTTCAGATTCTGATGTACTTCCTTCTTGTTGAGAAGTTTGGTCTTGAATGGCTGAGACTTGATTAGCTTCCATCTTCTTGGTTAAGGCTTCTAGTTGTGCTACAATTTCCTTGTTTTGGGCTAACAAGGCATCCACAGAATTGAGTTCTAGCACTCCTTTCTTCTGAGCTTTCTGAAGCATAGAAATACTCATTTTCGGCTACAGTCTCGATGACATCTATGGTTTCTTCAATGATTTTCTTCTTGTTGAGTGAGCCTCCTGAAGAATGATCCACGGCCTTCTTTGATTCATAGGACAGCCCTTCATAGAAGATGTGTAGTTGTACCCACTCATTGAACATTTATGGTGGGTATCTTCTTATTAAATCTTTGAATCTCTCCTAAGCCTCATAGAGTATTTCACCATCTTGTTATCTGAAAGTTTGCACCTCAGCTCTTAGCCTGTTGATTCTTTGTGGAGGGTAAAATCTTGTAAGGAATTTGTTTACAACATCATCCCATGTGGTTAAGCTCTCCTTGGAAAATGCTTCCAACCACTTTGTTGCCTTATCTCTGAGTGAGAAAGGGAACAAAAGTAGCTTGTAAGTGTCTGGATATACACCATTGGTCTTTACAGTGTCACAGATCCTCAAGAATGTATTGAGATGTTGGTTTGGGTCCTCCTGGGCACCTCCTCCATATGAACAATTATTCTGGACAATTGTGATGAGTTAAGGTTTCAACTCAAAGTTATTGGCACGGATTTTTGGCTTTAGAATGCTGCTGTCACAGTTTCTTGGATTTGGGTTGATATAGCCTAAGACTCTCCTTTCTTGCCCAACATGATTGCCAGCTTCCTCTCCAACATGGTTATGTGCTTCTTCCTCTATAGTGGTTTCTAGATCTTCCTCCACTTCTTGTTCTCCAACTATGCCTTTGCCTCTTGCTTCCCTCCTTAATCTAAGGAAGGTCCTCTCAGGTTCACTATCGAAGGGAGATATAGCTCCTCCTCTTCTACCTGTCATACACCTAGCAAATAACCAGCAGAGAACAAGTGAAGTAAAAAAGTTATTGAGATTAGTGGTTAGCTTTGTTGATGAAATTAATCAAACAGTTAGAAGGATGGAAATATGGACAATGGATAACTAAAATAATCTAAAAAAAAGAAAGGATAGAAATCAGAATAGAGACAAAAAAAAATAAAAGAGCACAAAAAATTATAAAATAACAAGGAATTAAATTGCTTAATCTAGCTCTCCAATCGATTTAATCACTGTCAAATTTAAACCAATCCCCGGCAACGGCGCCATAAAACTTGATGGAGTTTTGGATTCACACCCCATAAAATTTTTTATTACGAATCCACTCTTTTGGCAAGCGCACCAAAATTATCGTCAAGTAATAACCCACAGTGGAGTGGGATCGTATCCATAGAGATTGGTAAATTTGAACAGTTTTAATCAATTAATGAATTAGTCAAGCAGGACAGATAGATTGTAATTACAGAATTATAAATGGCAGAAATGTAAACAGCTAAACTGTAAAGGAAAGTAATAAAGTGCGTAAACGGAAATGGCAGAATGTAAAGTGCAGAATCATAAATGACTTAATTGTAAATGGGAATGGGGAATTGCATAATGTAAAAGCAAGCTATAAAGAAAGTGGTAGATAAGAACGGGGAAATTCAATGAGATCAGGAGATGTTGTCTCTTTGGATCAATTCCAGCATATATCCTCTTCAATCATGCAACTCATTGACCTACTGGCAATCATGATTGATTGAGCCCCATTCCCTTGGTGACTCAATCTCTCAGATCTTGATCAATAGCCAATTCCTTGATCTAATTGTTCATGAAGAGAGATATACTTCGTCCCTGATTATACCATACATCCTCATAGGTCCAAGTAGAGGGAGGATTATATGTCACCATATCCAAATACCAAAACCCAGATCCTACTCAAGTGGGAAAAGGGATTTCAAGCATGGTTTCATGTTTCCTTTTCCAAGGTTCCCATGAAACCCATTTTTGCATTCAATCTCTTTTCCAAGATAATTGAACACTAAGCATAGAAAATGAAATTCCTTCTAGCAAATCAAAGAGAAGATGAAGAGAAGAAGAATTTTACTATCATCAATCCATCAAGTACAACAGAGCTTCCTCTCTCAATGAAAGGAAATTTAGCTACTCATAGCTCAAAGAAAAATACTCCAAAGTAAAGAAGATTATGAAGTGTAAAAGTGGATCTCAAACTTAGCTCCCTAACTGCTTAACCCCTTTTTCAGTACTTCTTGGGGTATTTATACTACTCCTATCTCTCAAAATAAAAGAATTACAAAAGTGAAAAAGGAAAATTGCAATTTGGAGGGAAAAGAAACTCAATAAGCGTGACTTCCCAGCTGGCGTGTGGCTGGCGCTTTAGTGGCATGCCACGTGCTCCTCCAATTCTGGATTGGTGTGCCACGCCCAGTCCCTCAAGTGGCACGCTCTTCTTCAATAACATCCCTGGTGTGCCACGCCTTCAAGCTCAGGTGGCACGCCCAGAGTCTTTTAATACCCATGTAGCCTGGCATGCCACGCCTTCGAGCTTAAGTGGCATGCCCTAGCCTTTTTCTTCTTCTTCTTGCTTCTGGAAACTTGAACTAGCGTGGCACACCCTGGGTCTGGCGTGCCACGCCCTTGCTGCACGTTTGATCAAGCTCTCTGAAAAGTTAAACTAGCGTGGCACGCCCAGGGTCTGGCGTGCCACGCCTTTGTAAGCAAGTGATTCTTCTGTTTGGCGTGCCACGCCACGAACTCAAGTGGCACGCCCCAATGGCTTTTACTTCTTAAATGACACTGGCGAGCCACGCCTGGGGTTCAAGTGGCACGGCCAAATGAGGAATAGTGGATGGCGTGCCACTCCCTCGATGCCAAGTGGTACGCCCATGTGTTTGGCCTCCCTCATCCTCTCTGGAATCTTGTACCAACGTGCCACGACTAGAGGCTGGCGTGCCACGCCTATGATCTTGCCTTGGTTCCAGTAGCTAGCGTGCCATGCCCAGCACTCAAGCGGCACGCCATAGTGATATTCTTGGACTGGCATGCCACACCTTCGATACCAAGTGGCACAACCATACATTTGTGGATTTCACAAGCTTGGCGTGCAACGCTTGGTTGCTCAAGTGGCACGCCCAAGTGACTTGTTGATGCTGACGTGCCACGCTTTCGATACCAAGTGGCACGCCCATGGTAAGGGTTCCTCCTGGGATGATGAGTTGGCATGCCAAGCCCCTTAGCTTAAGTTGCACGCCCGTAGAAGGTGATGGTTTAGGCGTGCCACGCCCCCTTTAGTGTCCTCCAGTGTTGCTCTCTGAAATTTTGTACTAGCGTGCCACGCCCATATGAATGATCGAGAATCCTCCTCTGGAATTTAGTACTGGCGTGCCACGCCCAACTCCTGGCGTGGCACGCTAGTTCATTTTTGTGGCGCTTACACTAAGTGGCACGCCCGCTTCACACGCCTAGCTCATTTTTGTTATTTTTTTCTCATTTTTGATGTCTTGTTCACCTGAAATTCAGCACAACTCATCTCAAAGCAATGTACCATAATATTCATCAAATAATGCATGAATTACAATGATCAAATGAGATTTATGTTCTTTTATGGTCCTCTTTATGCAAGAAATAAGGGTAGATGATGCAAGTCATCAGCCACCTTTCAAAGGTGTATGCTTTCCATTTTTTCTGACATGGTGGAAAAATTTTTAGAAGTCTTCATGGATGATTTTTCTGTCTTTGGCAATTCATTTAACACATGCTTGCATCATTTAACTCTTGTTTTGAAAAGATGCCAAGAAACTAACCTGGTATTGAATTGGGAGAAATGCCATTTCATGGTTCCTGAAGGGATAGTTCTTGGGCATAAAGTTTCAAGCAAAGGTATAAAAGTTGACAGAGCTAATGTCTAAATGAAGCACAGAAAAATTATACCACCACTGAGAAAGAGCTTTTGGCAATTGTATATGCATTTGATAAATTTAGACAATACTTGATTGGTTCGAAGGTTATAGTGTATACTGACCATGCTGCTATCAAGTATCTAATGTCTAAATAGCATTCAAAGCCAAGGCTCATTAGGTGGGTGCTGCTACTACAAGAATTCGACATTGAAGTGAGAGATAGGAAGGGGAGTGAGAATCAAGTAGCAGATCATTTGTCAAGAGTTCCACAAGAGGCCAGTCAAGATATACCACAGCAAGTGAATGAAAAATTCCCTGATGAGCATCTTTTCCAAGTCCAGCAAGCACCATGGTTTGCTGACATAGCAAACTACAAAGTGGGAAGAAAAATCCCTCAAGAACTCTCCAGAAAATAAGTGAAAGAGCTACTCAATGAAGCCAAGAAGTTTTTGTGGGATGAACCATTTTTTTCAAAAGATGCCCATATGGAATGATTAGGAGGTGTGTCCCTGAAACTGAGATGAGAGACATATTGTGGCATTGTCATGGTTCAGCCTATGGTGGACACTTTGGACCAGAGAGAACAGTTGCCAAAGTGCTACAAAGTGGATTTTATTGACCAAATATATTCAAGGATGCCAGAGAGTTCGTTCATCAGTGTAATGAGTGCCAAAGAACTGGAGGACTATCAAGAAGGAATGAGATGCCTCAAAATTTCATTCTTAAAGTGGAGCTATTTGATCTTTGGGGCATTGATTTCATGGGCTCTTTTTCTCCTTCTTACTCTTTCAAATACATTCTGGTAGCAGTGGAGTATGTCTCAAAGTGGGTGGAAGCCATAGCCACAACCACATGTGATGCATAGATTGTCCTTCAATTCCTTAAGAAGCACATTTTTACTAGATATGGAGTGCCCAAGGGTCTTGTCAGTGATGGTGGTAGTCATTTTTGTAACAAGCAGATGGAGAAACTCCTTCATAAATTTGGAGTGATTCATAAAGTAGCCACACCATACCACCCTCAGACTAATTGCCAGGCTGATTAGGCAAATAGGGATTTGAAAAAGATCTTAGAGAAAACAATAGGAAGCATAAGAAAGGATTGCGCCAGAAAATTAGAAGATGCTCTCTGGGCATATAGAACAGCATTCAAAACTCCTATAGGAAGATCCCCATTTCAGCTAATCTATGGAAACTCATGCCACCTTCCTGTGGAGCTAGAACACAAAGCTTTCTGGGCCACGAAGCTCCTGAATTATGATCCTCAAGCAGCAGGAGAAAAATGGTTGTTGCAACTCAATGAGCTAGAGGAATTCAGATTGGAAGCTTATAAAAATACAAAGATATACAAGGAAAGTGCTAAAAAGTGTCATGATAAGAAGATCATGAAAAGAGAGTTCAAACCAGGACAGCAAGTACTCCTATATAACTCCAGGCTCAAGATTTTCCCAGGCAAACTCAAGTCTAAATGGACTGGCCCCTATTTGATCACAAAGGTTCTCCCTTATGGAAGCCTTGAACTTCTGGATGAGGCTACAAAGGACACAATCACAGCAAATGGCCACAGAGCAAAGCATTATTTGGGAGGCCCTTGGAACAAAGAGAAGGAGGTTTAAGAATTAAGTTGAGCAAGAATGAGGAATTTCAAGCTAGTGACATTAAAAGAGCGCTTGTTGGGAGGCAACCCAACCAGAGGCAGTTTTCTTTTCCTAACTATTTCAATAAAAAGGTTGAGTGGCTTTTTCTGTATTGCAAGGAGCTAAGTTTGGTGTTGTACACCAAAACAATTTAAGGGAGAATGAAGGATGCTAAGTTTGGTGTTCCACCAAAAATCTCATTTGAAAACACATTTTTACCTTCTGCATAAATAGTTGTTAGCTCCAAGCAATCAGAGAAACTGCTTAGCCATTGTCTGTTTACTAGTTTTTAGTTTTGTGACCTTCAGCAAAGGCACAAGGTTTCACATAAATGGTTGACTTGCTGCATAAGAAACATTGGCAAGGAACTATGTTTGGTGTTCACACACTAAAGTAAGTTTAAAAGCCTACAAACAAATTCTGCATATTAACCAATTACCTAAGGGCTTGGAAAACAAGCAACTTCTAAGGATTGTGTAGGAAAACATTCAACCTTGAGAAGGAATCTGCATCATCTTCCCCCCAAGGAGGTACAACAGAGAGAAATAATGATGATAGAAGAGAAGCTGAGAGACATTCCCATGTTGTATTGACACTTAATCCTTTTTGTTGTGTTTTTACTTGGAGATTCCTATATGTCTTCCTAAAGTGTTCAATTAGGTGTAAGTGGAGATGTTTGCTAAGAATGTTAGCCTGCATTGTGCTTGTTATCAATCATTTGCTTAAATTCTATTTTGTTCCCCTCTGTATAAATAAAAGAAAAATGTTTGAAATAGAAAGTGATTGTCCAATGTTGTAGGAATTAGAATGAAATTCAGTGGTGGTACTTTTTTTATTTAATGATTAGCTCAATAATAAAGGCTGCATAATAAACTGTTCCTTGAAGTGTGAATTAGGTTGCTGCTATAAAGCCCTTTATTAATGAATATCCCTTAAGAATGGATCAAAGTAAGAAAGAAAAAGAAAAGAAAAGCCAAGAATTGGCAAAGAAATAAACAAAAAGGCTAGACACCAATAGCTTGGACCTTAGGACATATGCCTGTGGTGCTTTTGTACTAGGATATGCTTGGATAATTAGGTTCTGAGGAGTATTTTAAAACTTGGTAACTTGGATTAACTAATCTGGGATTGCCAACTGAAAGTCCATTATCAAGAGCAACCTAATTACAAAGCATTTAGTAATCCAAAGAGATGCTGGGCATCAATGTTCTTAGGAAGAAATTGTGAGCCATATGTCTGTGGTGAAGTAGTGTTGAGAAAAATTGAGCCAAAAGGGCTGCTGCAACGCTTGCCACCAAGCTTTCATTAAGAAGTAAGCGTTCTAAGCAAAAGAAAGAAAGAAAAAGCTAGCAAGGATTAATAAAAAAGCAAGGCATTATACCAGCAATTCTAGTAAACCATAAAAGAGACAATTCATATCAGATAACTAAGAATAAGTGAGCTATATTTGTCTGCATAAAAACCCATGAACCAAGTTCAATTATCTGCTAAATAAGGACATGTATGCTTCTCTGTTTCATTTCATTTCTTCTTACGGTTAGTGCTTTCTTGGGGACAAGCAAGATTTAAGTTTGGTGTTGTGATGATAAGTCATCTTATGCTAGCTTTTCAAGCATTTTTCATTTGTTTCATTAGGTTTTATGCACTTTCTTGCACTATAAGTAAGTGATTTGGAGTAGGTTTTCACGGTTATGTTAAATCAATCAACCATCATTTAATTGACACAAAATCATAAGGTTTAAGCTAGAATTAGTTGAATTTATGAATGATTTAGAAACCTTGTGAATTTAGTGATACATTGAGTAGTTATTTGGTTGCTTACAGGTGAAGAAATGATGAATAAAAGAAAGAACCAGGAAAGCATGATCAACCAAAGTGTGGCCCATGACATAAAAGCGTGGCACTCAAGGAACAAGGCCAAGCATAACGCTCACTAATTGAGCAGAGCGTTCACAAATTAAACGTTAGTAAGAAGGGAAGCTGTAGCGCTCTGGTGCATGAAATTGTGATCATCAATGGCGCCATCAACATGGTACGCTCAATTGCAATCTCAACTCTTTATCACAACTTCACACAACTAACCAGCAAGTGCACTGGGTCGTCCAAGTAATAAACCTTACGCGAGTAAGGGTCGATCCCATGGAGATTGTTGGTATGAAGCAAGCTATGGTCATCTTGTAAATCTCAGTCAGGCGGATTCAAATGGTTATGGAGGATTAATGACTAAAAGATGAATAAAACATAAAATAAAGATAGAGATACTTATGTAATTCATTGGTGAGAATTTCAGATAAGCGTATGGAGATGCTTTGTCCCTTACGTCTCTCTGCTTTCCTACTGTCTTCATCCAATCCTTCTTACTCTTTTCCATGGCAAGTTGTATGTTGGGCATCACCGTTGTCAGTGGCTACAATTCTGTCCTCTCAGTGAAAGTGTTCAACGCGCTCTGTGACAGCACGGCTATTCAGCTGTCGGTTCTCGATCATGTCGGAATAGAATC
>NC_029775.3:71148846-71150343 GCF_000817695.3 Arachis duranensis
AGTTAAACGCCAGCTTTTGTGCCAGTTTGGGCGTTTAACTCCCATTTGGGTGCCAGTTCCGGCGTTTAACGCTGGGATTTCTGAGGGTGACTTTGTACGCCGGTTTGGGCCATCAAATCTTGGGCAAAGTATGGACTATCATATATTGCTGGAAAGCCCAGGATGTCTACTTTCCAACGCCGTTGAGAGCGCGCCAATTGGGCTTCTGTAGCTCCAGAAAATCCACTTCGAGTGCAGGGAGGTCAGAATCCAACAGCATCTGCAGTCCTTTTTGGTCTCTGAATCAGATTTTTGCTCAGGTCCCTCAATTTCAGCCAGAAAATATCTAAAATCACAGAAAAACACACAAACTCATAGTAAAGTCCAGAAAAGTGAATTTTAACTAAAAACTAATAAAAATATACTAAAAACTAACTAGATCATAACAAAAACATACTAAAAACAATGCCAAAAAGTATACAAATTATCCGCTCATCAGTTATTAATTCTTTCTAGAAACATAAGATATTTGGTTATTAGGATTTTATTTGAATTATTGTTTTTGAATTTGAAATTGAAGTCAGTAATTAGTTATCTTATCTTTCTCTCCAAAAGATAAGATTAGGATAGTTTAAATTTGAATTATTGAATTTATGATATAAATAAGTGAACCTTGTTCATAGAGGGGGACATTTCGTTCCTCAGAATATCTTCTTGTTTTTCTTTCACTTTATCATGGGTAACTAATTCTCTGTGAAAGGGTTAGAAGCCCTGTTTATGTTTTCTATGGGTTATTAGTCTAGATTTATTTTATTGTGAGGTCATGCATTGATCTATTTTATGATTGAATTATTCCTTTTTCATTTGGATTAGTGATATTGGAAAGTATGCTAATCTCTTTTGAATTATTTAATTATAATTGAAATTTTGATATTTGAATTAAAGCTTGAAAACTCTTTGGTGCACGAAATTGTGATCATCAACGGTGCCATCAACATGGTACGCTCAATTGCAATCTCAACTCTTTATCACAACTTCGCACAACTAACCAGCAAGTGCACTGGGTCGTCCAAGTAATAAACCTTACGCGAGTAAGGGTCGATCCCACGGAGATTGTTGGTATGAAGCAAGCTATGGTCATATTGTAAATCTTAGTCAGGCGGATTCAAATGGTTATGGAGGATTAATGACTAAAAGATGAATAAAACATAAAATAAAGATAGAGATACTTATGTAATTCATTGGTGAGAATTTCAGATAAGCGTATGGAGATGCTTTGTCCCTTACGTCTTTCTGCTTTCCTACTGTCTTCATCCAATCCTTCTTACTCTTTTCCATGGCAAGTTGTATGTTGGGCATCACCGTTGTCAGTGGCTACAGTCCCGTCCTCTCAGTGAAAATATTCAACGCGCTCTATCACAGCACGGCTATTCATCTGTCGATTCTCGATCATGTCGGAATAGAATCCAGTGATTCTTTTGCGTCTGTCACTAACGCCCCACAATCGCGAGTTTGAAT
>NC_029775.3:71150743-71151269 GCF_000817695.3 Arachis duranensis
TCACAACTCCGTTCAACTAGCCAGCAAGTGTACTGGGTCGTCCAAGTAATAAACCTTACGCGAGTAAGGGTCGATCCCACATAGATTGTTGGTATGAAGCAAGCTATGGTCACCTTGTAAATCTCAGTCAGGCAGATTCAAATGGTTATTGATGATTTATGAATAAAGCATAAAATAAGGATAGAGATACTTATGTAATTCATTGGTGAGAATTTCAGATAAGCGTATGGAGATGCTTTGTCCCTTACGTCTCTCTGCTTTCCTACTGTCTTCATCCAATCCTTCTTACTCTTTTCCATGGCAAGTTGTATGTTGGGCATCACCGTTGTCAGTGGCTACAGTCCCGTCCTCTCAGTGAAAATATTCAACGCGCTCTATCACAGCATGGCTATTCATCTGTCGATTCTCGATCATGTCGGAATAGAATCCAGTGATTCTTTTGCGTCTGTCACTAACGCCCCACAATCGCGAGTTTGAAGCTCGTCACAGTCATTCAATCCTTGAATCCTACTCAGAATACCACAGA
>NC_029775.3:71151473-71153878 GCF_000817695.3 Arachis duranensis
AAGTTGAGGAACAAGTGATATCTTAGAACAAGAATAAGATGAATTGAATGGAAGAACAATAGTAATTGCATTAATACTCGAGGTACAGCAGAGCTCCACACCTTAATCTATGGTGTGTAGATACTCTACCGTTAAAAATACATAAGAACAAGGTCTAGGCATGGCCGAATGGCCAGCCTCCCATGATCTAAGAACTAGACATCCAAAGATGATCAAAAGATCTAAAGTGATCCAAAGATGAAAAATACAATAGCAAAAGGTCCTATTTGTAGAGAACTAGTAGCTTAGGGTTTACAAAGATGAGTAAATTACATAAAAATCCACTTCCGGGCCCACTTGGTGTGTGCTTGGGCTGAGCATTGAAGCATTTTCGTGTAGAGACTCTTCTTGGAGTTAAACGCCAGCTTTTGTGCCAGTTTGGGCGTTTAACTCCCATTCTTGTGCCAGTTCCGGCGTTAAACGCCAGAATTCTTGAGCTGACTTGGAACGCCTGTTTGGGCCATGAAATCTCAGGCAAAGTATGGACTATTATATATTGATGGAAACCCCAGGATGTCTACTTTCTAACGCAATTTAGAGCGCGCCAATTGGGCTTCTGTAACTCTAGAAAATCCACTTCGAGTGCAGAGAGGTCAGAATCCAACAGCATCTGCAGTTCTTTTCAGCCTCTGAATCAGATTTTTGCTCAAGTCCCTCAATTTCAGCCAGAAAATACCTGAAATCACAGAAAAACACACAAACTCATAGTAAAGTCCAGAAAAGTGATTTTTAACTAAAAACTAATAAAAATATACTAAAAACTAACTAGATCATACTAAAAACATACTAAAAACAATGCCAAAAAGCGTACAAATTATCCGCTCATCACAACACCAAACTTAAATTGTTGCTTGTCCCCAAGCAACTGAAAATCAAATAAGATAAAAAGAAGAGAATATGCAATGAATTCCAAAAACATCTATGAAGATCAGTATTAATTAGATGAGCGGGGCTTTTAGCTTTTTGCCTCTGAACAGTTTTGGCATCTCACTTTATCGTTTGAAATTCAGAATGATTGGCTTCTATAGGAACTCAAAATCCACTTAGTTAAGTATGATGATTCTTGAACATAGCTACTTTATGAGTCTTGGCTGTGGCCCAAAGCACTCTGTCTTCCAATATTACCACCGGATACATACATGCCACAGACACATAACTGGGTGAACCTTTTCAGATTGTGCCTCAGCTTTACTAGAGTCCCCAATTAGAGGTGTCCAGGGTTCTTAAGCACACTCTTTTTGCCTTGGATCACAGTTTTATTATTATTTATTATTATTATTATTATTATTATTATTATTATTATTATTATTATTATTTGGTATTCACTGCTTTTTCTTGCTTTAAGAATCATTTTTATGATTTTTCAGATCCTCAGTAACATGTCTCCTTTTTCATCATTCTTTCAAGAGCCAACATTCATGATCAACAAATTCAAAAGACATATGCACTGTTCAAGCATACATTCAGAAGTCAAAGTCTTGCCACCACATCAAAATAATTAATCTGTTATAAAATTCAAAATTCATGCAATTCTTCTCTTTTTTAATTAAGAACATTTTTCATTTAAGAAAGGTGATGGATTCATAGGACATTCATAACTTTAAGGCATAGACACTAAGACACTACTGATCATGTAATAAGACACAAACATAGATAAACATAAGCATAAAAATTCAAAAAACAGAAAAATAAAGAACAAGGAGATTAAAGAACGGGTCCACCTTAGTGATGGCGGCTTGTTCTTCCTCTTGAAATCCTATGGAGTGCTTGAGGTCCTCAATGTCTCTTCCTTGCCTTTGTTGCTCCTCTCTCATGATTCTTTGATCTTCTCTAATTTCATGGACGAGGATGGAATGTTCTTGGTGCTCCAAGTCCCATGTTGGAACTCAATTCTCCTAGGGAGGGGTTGATTTGCTCCCAATAGTTTTGTGGAGGAAAGTGCATCCCTTGAGGCATCTCAAGGATTTCATGATGAGGATTTTTTTTTGTCTATGAGTGGGATCTCTTGTTTGCTCTATCCTCCTCTTAGTGATGGGCTTGTCCTCATCAATGAGGATGTCTCCCTCTATGTTAACTCCAACTGAATTACAGAGGTGACAAATGAGATGAGGGAAAGCTAACCTTGCCAAGGTAGAGGACTTGTCTGCCACCTTATAAAGTTCTTGGGATATAACCTCATGAACTTCTACTTCCTCTCCAATCATGATGCTATGAATCATGATAGCCCGGTCTATAGTAACTTCAGACCGGTTGCTAGTGGGAATGATTGAGCATTGGATAAACTCCAACCATCCCCTAACCACGGGCTTGAGGTCATGCCTTCTCAATTGAACCGGCTTCCCTCTTGAATTTCTCTTCCATTGAGT
>NC_029775.3:71156323-71160026 GCF_000817695.3 Arachis duranensis
ATAAAGATAGAGATACTTATGTAATTCATTGGTGAGAATTTCAGATAAGCGTATGGAGATGCTTTGTCCCTTCCGTCTCTCTGCTTTCCTACTGTCTTCATCCAATCCTTCTTACTCCTTTCCATGGCAAGCTGTATGTTGGGCATCACCGTTGTCAATGGCTACAGTCCCGTCCTCTCAGTGAAAATGTTCAACGCGCTCTGTCACAGCACGGCTATTCATCTGTCGGTTCTCGATCATGTCGGAATAAAATCCAATGATTCTTTTGCGTCTGTCACTAACGCCCCACAATCGCGAGTTTGAAGCTCGTCACAGTCATTCAATCCTTGAATCCTACTCAGAATACCACAGACAAGGTTTAGACCTTCCGAATTCTCAAGAATGCCGCCATCAATTCTAGCTTATACCACGAAGATTCTGATTATGGAATCCAAGAGATATCCACTCAATCTAAGGTAGAATGGAGGTGTTGTCAGGCACACGTTCATAGGTGAGAATGATGATGAGTGTCACGGATCATCACATTCATCAAGTTGACGAACAAGTGATATGTTAGAACAAGAATAAGCTGAATTGAATAGAAGAACAATAGTAATTGCATTAATACTCGAGGTACAGTAGAGCTCGACACCTTAATCTATGGTGTGTAGAAACTCTACCATTGAAAATAGATAAGAAAAAGGTCTAGGCATGGCTGAATGGCCAGCCTCCCATGATCTAAGAACTAGACGTCCAAAGATGATCAAAAGATCTAAAGTGATCCAAAGATGAAAAATACAATAGCAAAAGGTCCTATTTGTAGAGAACTAGTAGCTTAGGGTTTACAAAGATGAGTAAATTACATAAAAATCCACTTCCGGGCCCACTTGGTGTGTGCTTGGGCTGAGCATTGAAGCTTTCATGTGTAGAGACATTTCTTGGAGTTAAACGCCAGCTTTTGTGCCAGTTTGGGTGTTTAACTCCCATTCTTGTGCCAGTTCTGGCGTTAAACGCCAGAATTCTTGACCTGACTTGGAAAAGTATGAACTATTATACATTGCTAGAAAGCCCAGGATGTCTACTTTCTAACGCAATTGAGAGTGTGCCAATTGAGTATTTGTAGCTCCATAAAATCTACTTTGAGTGCAGGGAGGTCAGAATCCAACAACATCTACAGTCCTTTTCAGCCTCTGAATCAGTTTTTTGCTCAGGTCCCTCAATTTCAGCCAGAAAATATCTGAAATCACAGAAAAACACACAAACTCATAGTAAAGTCCAGAAAAGTGAATTTTAACTAAAAACTAATAAAAATATAATAAAAATTAACTAAAACATACTAAAAACAATGCCAAAAAGTGTATAAATTATCCGCTCATCACGCTCTCTATTTGAGCAGAGCGTTCACAAGGTGAGCGCTAGTATGGAGAGTCCAAGCAAGGGGAGCAAGGGCACTATGTTGACAATCAAAACGGAACGCTCAACTTCAAGGTACCGGCACTCAATTGAAGTGAGCGCTACCTTAACTCTTTCAACATTTTTGTGGCCCATTTGAAGAAAAACAAGGCGCGCAAGGAGCGCTACGTTCAAAGCTTCTCACTAAGCACTACTACAAGGAAATTGTTAGCACAAGGAAATGGCCAGGCTCGAAGAGGGAAACAAATGCAAGCAAGTGAGCGCTCAGTTCTCTTCTCTTCACTAAGCACTATGTATACACTAAGAAGCTTGGCACGAGGCTTGACACAAGGAGCCAGTGAGCACTACGTTATCTTTCTTAACTGAGCACTCCACTGGAGCTAGCACCCTTGGTCCATTATGCCAGCTTGGATCCACCTCTTCACCAACTTGAAAAGCCCAGTCCAAATTCTAAAAACCAAAAATAGAAGGTGTATAAATAGGAGTTTTTTTAATTTGTAGAGGACTTTACTTTTCACTTTTTACGTTTCTCATTTTGAGTTTTCACTTTGAATTTTCATTCGTCTTGGACTTTGGGATTTGGGAATTGGATCTGGTTTTCTTTCTGTTTTCATTTTCTTTTCTTCTGCAACTTCTGCTATCTGTTCTTAGAATTTGAATTGAGATTGAAGAGCTCCATTGATTCTAAATCTGAGAATCATCTTTCACCTTTCTTATTAATTGTTCTAAGAATTGGATCTGAGTTTAGTTTCTATTTTCATTTTTCTTCTTCTGCAATTACTTTTCTGCTTGATCAAGAGAGCAATTGAGATTTAGATCTATTTTCAACTCTCATTGCTCTTCTTTGATCTTCAATTTCTCTTTTAGATTTTCACAATTGAACTAAGTTTTTTTGCTGTTTGTTTCTTCTGTAAATTTTCATCTTAGAGCTTTCTGATTTACTTTAGCTTGCATTTTCTGTTTCAGCTTTTCTGCAATTCTCTTCATCTTAGAGCTTTCTGATTTACTTTAGCTTGCATTTTCTTGTTCAGTTCTAAATCCCAGCACCCAAATCCCTTTAATCTACAAGCAATTTAAATTTCTCAGCAATTTAGATTCATTAATTTAGTTTTCTTGCACTTTAAGCTTCAGCCATTTACATTTCTTGCAATCTAAGTTTCAGTCATTTACATTACTTGCACTTTAAGTTTCAGTTCAATTTACATTTTCTGCACTTTAGATTCTATCAATTTACCCTCTCCCTTTTATTTTCATGCAATTTAGCTTCTGTTGATCACAATAACTAAAATTGCTCAATCCATCAATCCCTGTGGGATCGACCTCACTCTTGTGAGTAATTACTACTTGATGCGACCTGGTACACTTGCCGGTGAGTTTTGTCTGGAATCGTTTTTCCCTCTTCAAGTATAAAGATTAGAGAATTCATAATATGATCCGGATTCTAATTCTGAATGACACTGACGCTCCTCTAATTCAAAAGAGAGTGAGATGCCAACACTGTTCAAAATTATAATGAATAAACCCCATTTTAGGAATAGACTTGAGCATGACTAAACTCTCACTTCTCATGCAAATTCACATCTTAATCGTGCACTTATTTTGGTTGCTTGAAGACAAGCAACAGTTCAAGTTTGGTGTTGTGATGCATGAGCATCTTTCTTATCTTTTCCTAGTGAATTTGCATTCAAATTGTTGAGTTTAATCAAGAATTAATTATCTTTTAGCCACTATGGATGCTACTTTGAGTCTCGTGTAATTCTGTTTACTTTAGGTAGCATTTGGCTAGATTTGATGGAGTGGAAGCTTGCACAAATGGAAGGAGCACAAGAATTAAAGGAGATGATCAGCGATGAACGACGCGTGTGCGTACCTGACGCGTGCGCGTGATTTGGAGATTCGTGCAGCTACGCGTGCACGTACCTGATGCGTGCGCGTGATTTGGAGATTTGTGCAGCAACGCGTGTGATGCAAAGGCATCTTAGGCTAGTTTCACTAGCATTTTTCTGTTAGTTTTAGTTGTTTTATGCATTTTCTTGAGCTTAAAGTAACCAAGAATGGTTAAATGAACAACAAAGCAATGAACCATCCAAACAGTATGATTTTGATGCAAATTCCATGAGTTTTTAGTTATATTACTTGAATGCTATGAATGGAAGATTTCTCATGAAATTTTGCAAGACTTTGATGCAGTTGTTTGGATTATTTCAGGGAAGAAGAGGCTAGGCAAGGAAGCAACAAAATCAATAAAGGAAGCTTGAATATCACATGTGGAGTTTAAGTTCCAGTTTAAGCTTAAACTGGAACTTAAACT
>NC_029775.3:71160738-71161868 GCF_000817695.3 Arachis duranensis
AAGGATTCCAATTATGGATAGTTTCTTTCCCAAGATAACTAACCAATGGAATTAGATCGAGAAGCTTTCTAACAAAATTCAAGAGAAAAGATTGAAGAAGAAGATAAAAACTATTATTGATTTATTGAATTACAATAGAGCTCCCTAACCCAATGAAAGGGGTTTAGTGAGTCATAGCTCTGAATTCAATTACAAAAAGTATCAAAACTAGCAAAAATGATAAAAAATCCCGAAGTGAAGTCCCCGTAAAAAAATCCTTTCTAACTTAAATTCTATCCTATTTATACACTTTCTAAATTGAGCTTCTGTTGTGTTTCTTGGGCTTTGAGGCCTTTCCTTGATTTCCTTTTGCTTTGGGTTTATGATCCATAATCCTGATGAGGCTGTTGATCCAATTCTGTAACATCCATTGAGCCAGCTTAGTTATAATCAAGTAATGACACATGACTCAACAAATTGAAATTCCAGACTCATCAATTCTTCAGGCCCAATCCCATAAACCATGATATTCAATTGGGTTTCATACCAGAGTATGTTTAAGTCAATGTTTGTGCTCAAATACTAACTTAAACTGCAATATCTTTGGCCCAGAAACCCTTTCACAAAGTGGCGTTTAAGTTGCAGTTTAAGCTTAAACTGCAACTTAAACGTTGGACACTCCTGGAGGTGATATAATTCAAGCACGTTTAAGCTTCAGTTTAAGGTTAAACTGAAGCTTAAACGTGGAAATGGAAGAAGGCAATCCTGGAGGGTGGAATTGTCGAACACGTTTAAGCTTCAGTTTAAGGTTAAACTGAAGCTTAAACGTGGAAATGAGGAAAGCACTCTGGAGGATAAAATGTCGAACACGTTTAAGCTCCAGTTTAAGGTTAAACTGGAGCTTAAACGTGGAAATGGAGAAAGCAACCCTGGAGGCAAATTCTGGTCGAACACGTTTAAGCTCCAGTTTAAGGTTAAACTGGAGCTTAAACGTGGGAATACTCCCTGGAACCATTCTCATTCTGGCGTTTAACTTCCAGTTTAAGGTTAAACTGGAGGTTAAACGCCAGTTTCAGCATTCCTCAGCTTTCATGATTTTGGCGTTTAAGCTCCAGTTTAAGCTTAAACTTGCTTAAACTGGAGCTTAAACT
>NC_029775.3:71161993-71162341 GCF_000817695.3 Arachis duranensis
GTTTAAGTTCCAGTTTAAGCTTAAACTGGAACTTAAAGTACACATGTGATATTCAAGCTTCCTTTATTGATTTTTGTTGCTTCCTTGCCTAACCTCTTCTTCCCTGAAATCATCCAAACAACTGCATCAAAGTCTTGCAAAATTTCATGAGAAATCTTCCATTTATAGCATTCAAGTAATATAACTAAAAACTCATGAAATTTGCATCAAAATCATACTGTTTGGATGGTTCATTTCTTTGTTATTCATTTAACCATTCTTGGTTACTTTAAGCTCAAGAAAATGCATAAAACAACTAAAACTAACAGAAAAATGCTAGTGAAACTAGCCTAAGATGCCTTGGCATCA
>NC_029775.3:71162838-71186786 GCF_000817695.3 Arachis duranensis
GGAAAGAAACTATCCATAATTGGAATCTTTCGGAACCTTGGGAAAGGAATGGAGGATTCATGCTAGAGAAGCTTTCTCACAGTGAATTGGATTGGGGTTTGGATGGATATTGTGACATGTAATCCTACCAAATTGTGGTTCATGAAACTGTGTGGTATAATCAGTGATCGAGCATCATCTCTTCTTATGAACATTTAAACCAAGGGATTGGGAATTTGTTTGTTTTTAGAGAGAATTGGTGAGCCAAGGGCTTGGGATCCAATCATATAAGATTGCCAAGCAAAATTCAATGAACGCATTGGTTGAGGAAGGGATAAAAATGTTTTGATTCGGAGATCTCAATATCTCCTAAAACCCAATGAATTCCCCATTTCTGATCTACCACTTTCTCTTTACATTCTGCAATTAAATTCATGCAATCACCCCGATCCTCTTTTTAATTTCAGCAATTTAGCTTCTCGCTCTTTAATTCATGCAATTTAACATTCCGCAATTCTCATCTAAATCTTGATTCCGCTCAACTAGAACATACCTCTAATCCGAATTGCTCACTCAACCAATCCTTGTGGGATTCGACCTCACTCTATTGTGAGTTTTTACTTGACGATAACCGGTGCACTTGCCGGAAGGAATTTTTGCCGATCGTGCAATTTCCTAAAATCGTAGCAACAGCGTGCGCGTACCTGACACGTACGCGTGACACGCGAAGAAGACCATCGACGCGTGCGCATGACTGATGCGTACGCGTGATGTGCGCCACGTGCAGAAAATGCAGAAAACGCTGGGGGCAATTTCTGGGCCCCATTTTGGCACTCAAGTAAGGCGCAGCTCTTTGCCAAGTTAGACGTGGATACAGTGAAGCAAGTGGTCCCCATGCATCAATTGAAGACTTGCTGATTGCTATAATTAATTCTAATTTAAATTCAAATTTGATTTTAAAATAGGAAAAGATATTATTTGAATTTTAGAAATTAGATTTTAAATTAATTAGGATTAGATATAAAAGATAATATTATTCGATTCCAAATGACATTCCGCACTTTATAGTTTACCTGAATCCTTATTTTTCTCTCTGAACCATGAGCGACTAAACCTCCACTGTTAAGATTAGGAGCTCTGTCTATTTGTATGGATTGATTCTACTGCTTTTCTATTTTAATTCATGTAATGATTTATAATTTAAGAATTATTTTCGTTCTTTCTCTTATGAATTTGGGTGGAACGGAAGTATGACCCTCTTTCTAATTGAGTTCTTGTATAACTTGGAAAAGCTCTTTACTTGAACAACAGCTTGAAAATAATTTCTCTTAAATTCTAATTATTTGGACTTAACGGGATACGTGACGTATAATCCTCTTATATTTGGATAATTAGAATTTTTGTGGCATAATAATTAGAATTAAACTTCACCCTCTAATTGGAATCAGTTGACCAAGGAATTGGCGATTGATGAAAGTTAGAGGAGACTAGAATTTGGGTCTAGTCACATATAGTTTGCCATGAATTAAATCTTGCATGATTAAAATAGTTAGTAAGAAAAGTCAATCCAGAAAATAGATAACTCTGAAGCCTTAACTACCTTCTTTATATTGTTTTCACCTCAATTTATTGCTTGCTTTTTGATTCTCTGAATTACTGTTTAATGCTTTTGAACACTCAAAACAACATTTTCTGTTTTTCTGAATAAGCCAATCACTCAATCATTGTTGCTTGATCCATTAATCCTTGTGGGATCGACCCTCACTCACCTGAGGTATTACTTGGTACGACCCGATGCACTTGCTGGTTAGTTTGTGGTTGTAAATTCTGCACCAATCATCACCCTGGAAAACTCAGAGAAAAAAATAAAGTACATGAAAAGTAAAACTAAGTACAAAGAAGAAACAAAAGTAGTCAAAGTTTCCCAATTCGGATCTCTAATCCCGATCCCCTCCTCTCTTTTCTAAGTTCAAAACTCTTCCTATATATACTACTCTTCTAATCTTCAAGTTAGTCTTCAAGTATTTGGATGTGGACCATTGGCTTTAACTGAAGCAGTAAGGGAAATGTGAAGCCCTTCACATAGCGTTGGTACTGGTGTTAACAATGTTATCAACGTGGCATTCTGGCGTTAATACTGGCGTTAGTGTGCTAACACTGCCACTAACACCAGCGCCTATTGTGCGTACACATGTTGACTTGTGCATGCACATCCTTGTAAGTTTTGTCTCGTGTGCGTACGCACACTGCTTCGTGCGTATGCAAACTGACCAATTTTCCTCTATTGCGCACACACACTGCTCTGTGCATACGCACACTAGCCAAATCTTCCAGCCCCAACTCGTGCCTTGATCGAAGACGTTAGTGTGTTAATGTTGGTGGCGTTAGCATACTAACATTGGGCACAACGTTAGCACTGGTGTTGGTGTGCTAATGTTGCCCATTAACGCTCCCTTCCTTCTTGCCCAACGTTGGTGATGAACGGACTTTTGTATGGTCTAGAATTTCACAATTGAAATCACGTTGCTAGTATAGTTTCTAAACTAACAATAATTCTTTCATACAAAAGAATTGTTTGTCACAAGTACAAACCCCTAATAAAACTAATAACCGAAGTATTTAAACCTCGGGTTGTCTCTCAAGGAATTACAGGGAAGTGTTCTTATAATTGTCTATGTAAGGGTATATTTTGGGGTTTTTTAATAAGAGAACAGGAAAAGTAAATTGCAAGGGTAATAAAAGTCAAATGATAAAGAGGTCTTGGCAAGGTTTGGTGGTCAAGGATCTCTCTCCTTATCACTAACCACAATATGAGAATTGGCAAGGATCAATCCCATTAATTTATCCTCTAACTAGTAGTAAAGGAAATTTAAATGAGCTATATCAATCCAAGTCCATAAGTCCTAGCTCTCCACTAATTTTAATTAGTGAGAACTACAGTTAATAGCTCAAATCATCAATTACTTAGACTTTAGTAACTCAAGAGTTCCTAAGTTACCATCCCAAGCCAAGAACATAATATCTACTCTAACATCCTTCCAAGTATTTTATCAAACACCTGGTAGGCACAAAATAAAATCATAGAAAAAGAATAAGAGATAATAAAATCCAAACAACTAATTGAAAGCATCAATAACATAAATTAAAGAAAGCAATCATAAATATGAAATACCTCAAATTGCATTAATGTGAGAATTGAATCTAACATGAAACATTCATAAACTAAATTGGGGAAATAAATAAACCAACAAGAGAAACAAATAAACCAAAGCACTAGAACAATTAAAGTAGAAGAAATCTAAATTGAAGCAAGGTAGAATTCTGAAATTGAGAAGAAATAAACTTAAAAAACCTAAAACCTAGAGAGAGGCTCTCTAAAAACTACTGCTAAAACCTAAAGTGTGAATAATAATTGAATAATTGAATGAATGATTTCCGCCTTCAATCCTTAGTCTCTTTAGCCTTTTCCTACTCAAGATTGGCTTCAAAACTGGGCCAGAAGCCCTCCTGAAATCGTCAAGTGCAATTTCATTATAGGAGTCAGCGTGGGCATCAACGTGAAGGCGTACAGCACGCGTACGCGTCCCTAGAGTATTGCGCGATCCACGGGCACATGTCTTGTACGCACGCGCGTCCATGGGCGCATTCCAAATCCTTGGATTTTCATGATTTCTCCACTTTGCATGCTTTCCCTTTACTCCTTCGATCCATTCTTAGCCATTTTCAACCTGAAATCACTAACAAAACACATCAAGGCATCTAGTGGAATCAAAGGGGATTAAAATTGTCAAATTAAGGGTCTAAAATCATGTTTTTACATTTAAGCACAATTTAGGAGACAATAATAAAACTATGCTATTTCATTGAGTAAATGTGAAAAAATGTTGACAAAATACTCTAAATTCAACACAAGATAAATCCTACAAATGGGGTTTATCAACCTCCCCACACTTAAACCTTAGCATGTTCTCATGCTAAACCAAGAAGGAAACAAGGGGTATGACATTAATCCAATGCAACTAGACTATATGCAAATTATCTAAAGGCAACTACTTATCATGAATGTAAATACTTAGGCCAAAACAAATCAACCCTTCAATAGAACATATGTAAGCATAAGGGCTAAAGCAATAGGAATTAAATCCAACCCACAATGTACTGAATTATCAAAAGGATTTACAAACTTGCAAGAATATAAAAGATAGTGGTGAAGACATGCGATTGAGCAATCGAACCCTCACCGGATGTGTATCTGCTCTAGTCACTCAAGTGTTTAGGGGTTGATTCACTCTAGTCTTCTCTAGTCATGCTTTCTAAAACCTTGCTCTTCATCTAACTAATCAACAAATATCTAGTGTACAAATGCAAACATCATGAGGTCTTTTCAAGGTTGTAATGGGGCTAAGGTAAGGATGAGGATGTATGTATGGCCAAGTGAGCTATGAATTGAATCTTTGACTAACCTAAGTTCTCACCTAACACACACACACACACACTCTATATAATTATAACTTCATGCCTAGCTACCCATAATCTCACTTTTGCATTTTTAATATACTCATGCATCTAGATGTTCTTCCATTTCCTCTCATATGCATTGATCTTATTATTGAACTTAATATTGGGGTGATTTTATTCCCCTATTTTTTTTAACATGAAGGCATAGTAAACCAAAGCACATGATTTTCATAATTTCACATGAGTATCACCCAAATTCCCAACACTTGTCAATACAACAGTACACCTTCTCATTAACCAAAGTTCTCATATTTCCCCACACTTAATTGACACACAATCTCTATCTTAAGCTAACCAAAGATTCAATTGGGGTAATTAATTATTTTCTGCTTAAGGCTAGTGATGTGGTAATATAAAAAATAATTGGGGGTAAAAAGGCTCAAAGTGGCAAACAAAAATAGATGAAATGGTAGGCTATTTGGGGTAAGTGAACTAATAACAAATGATGGCCTCAATCATATGTATGCATGAATATACACTAAATAATGGACATATAGAATGGAACAAAGCAAAGATTACAATCATAGAGAAGAAAACACACAAGAAGAAAAATCATGGTTTAAATGATGTAAACATATAATTAAGCTCAAAATCTCACAGATTGTGTGTTCTTAACTCAAAGCATGCTTCACAAAATATAAAATTCAAGCAAATTCATCAAAATTTTCCAATCAGTTGGGGTGATGCCCTATAGATAAATCCCTTGAAAAAATCTTATTGTTTGGCTAAGCTTATTAATGCAATGTTGTGATTGTGAAATTCTAAAAATTTCTTAGCTTATCCCCTTTTTCAATCAACACAAACTTCATATGCAAAAAGGTAAACTAATCTCAATAATCCACATTTTTTCATATCACAACTAATAACTAAAGTGCAATTCAAGCTAGATATCTAAGATATATACAAGCCCAAAGTGCAAAATGCAATAGAGTGAAAGTAAACAAAAGTACAATAAAATAGAAGTATGCAAGTACTAAAAGAGAATAATAGCAATTAGTAACTGGTGATAATAGCAACTGGTAAGGAGAACATGAGTTATAATGTCTCTGTATATAAGCTAGTTCTATAGCTTCAATAAATTTAGAAATTTCATTAGGCAAAGAACCTGATAAGGCATTGCTGGAAAATCCAATTGCCTAAACCTACTCAATGACCAAACAACAGCAAAATCAACATAACCGGCGAAACGGTTATTCGAAAGATCAATGCTATTCAATGAAGAACATCTAGAGATTCTACTAGGAATTTGTCCTTCAAACATGTTATTGGACAAAGAAAAGTAGTGAAGGAAATTGTAACTGTCAAAGAAACTTTGAGGGATATGTCCTGAGAATGAGTTGTGAGAAAGATCAAGAGACCTAATTAAACTCATGTTGAGAAATGAAGTTGGTATTTGACCAGAGAAGCCATTGTGACTTTGATTAAGATTCTGAATGGTGCTGGAAAGTATAAGTGAAGGAGTAATGCTACCATTGAAAATTGTTATGAGAAAGAGACAATACCATTAGATGCTGCAACTTCTCAAGGCCTCTTCCAATTCTTCCAGATAATCCCAACCCATTAAGATTGATCTCAGTGACTCTTCCTGTTTTTGGATTGTATTGAACCCGGTTCCATGAATAAGCACTTGAATCATCTTTTCGTGAAGCAAGAGATGAAGAAGAGCCATGGAGGTCTGATTTGAACACAATCAGGCCAAGAACATCATCATTTAGCTGAACATTATTCATGCATTGCTGTCTCCATAGCAAAAACTCAAAACTGGTTAGTTAATTGATTAAGTTTACAAACACAAATAGAACAGGCATAACAATATCATATCACAATAGTCATAACATGTCACATCATATCCAAGTCTTGCTTCTTTCGTTCTAGTTACTAACTACTAACACTTTGCTTTCTAGTGCAAAATATTGCTAGGATAACTAAATAAATTTCGGAAATGAAGTGAGGGAAGAAAAAGGAGCTCCTTAGCAGCTGGAAATGCAATTCTGAAATCACCAGTGTCCTCTTCGGGATTCTCGGGATTGAATTAAGCAGATCTTACCATTAGGAATTCAATCAATTCATGGTCAACAAATCTTAACAAATATATACAAAAATTCAGTTGCAAAGAATAATAATGAAACGGTAAAAGTTAGAGAAGAAAGGACATGAAAGGAGGTTCTTCTCCTCCTCCATTAGACTCACCTCAAAACAGAGAATAACAAACCCAACCCTAGAATTTGTTGAAGCGAGAGAGAGATTCAAGGAGTAGAGGAGCACGATCGAGAGCGCTAGTGAGATTGAGAGCGAGAGTGCAAAGCAGAGAAGAAGTACGATCGAGAGCGCCTGTGAGATTGAGAGCGAGAGTGTGAAGCAGAGATTGAAAGCGAGAGTGTGAAGGAGAACGAGATTTAGGGTGAGATTGAGAGCGAGAGTGTGAAGGAGAATGAGATTTGGAGCAGGTTCCCTGATCTTTCTTCTGTCCCAACAGTTAGGGTAGGTCTCGAATTTTGATTTTCAGAATGGGAATAGGTAACATTTTTTAAGTTTTTTTAAAAAATTATATATATTTACTAACATAACATTATAAATGTTACTTTATATATAATTTTATAATAATCACTAACACTTTAACAAATGTTAAGGAATAAATGTTACAAAATGCTCAAAATGTAGTAGTGGCAAAGCAGCACATAGGGACTAACAACTCAATATAGCAGTAACAAGAATGTATAAAACAGCAGCAACAACCACCATTCAGCAGAGCATGCAACATTCAAGAAGTAAACAAGAACGGAACACTTATCAGGCCTAGAATCCTCTAACCACAACCTAGCTACCTAACAATGGGCATTTCTATCTAACCTAAGCTATGCAGATTAATCACTGAAACTAACTAAAATTAACAAGAAAAATTAAGGAAAGAAGGTAAAGCAACAGAGCAGAAGGCAGGCATGGGGAACCTGGAATGGGGAGCAGACAGAATTGAAAAATGGATGGGGGAAGGATAGCAACACTGCCCAGCAGTGGCGGCAGTGGTTCACGGTAGAGCAGAGGGCGGTGCCGGCAAGGGAGCCAAACAAGTTCCAAGCAGAGGAGTGGTGGGGGAGGTGAGAGAGAGGAATGGGTGAAGGGATGGGTTAGTGATGGTTGTGGACCGTGGAGAACCGCAAAACGGAGCTGGTGACGGCAGAGGCGAGCGAAGAGGGTGAAGTAGAAGTCAGAAGGGGAGAGAGAAGGAAGGGGGAGGGAGGGACGACAGCGGCGTTCAGGTTGCTAGAGTGGTGTCGGGTACGGTGGTTGCAGAATTGGAGAGGGTGGCAATGAAGGTTTGGAGGGAGGAGAAGGAAAGTAGAACGTTGAGGGAGAGTGGGGGTGAGGGGCGCGTGGATGGGGGTTATAAATTTAAATCCACGCGTACGCGTCCTGTACGCGTGCGCGCGGGTGGAGAGAGGAAGGGTGGATGCAGAGGAACCCGATACACCTACGCGTGGATAGGGATATGAGCATGGACGCGTAAGCGTGATGTACTCATCCGCGTGGAGTGAATTTGTGCTAAACGCACACTTCCATCGCCGTTTTTGTGCAACTCTGTGTTCAGGTTGAAGGGGACAAGATGTACGTGCAACGCGTGCGCGTCAAGCACGCTCACGCGTGGTGTGCTAATATGGCAAGGGACGCGTACGCGTCAAGGGTGCGTACATGTGGGTCTAATTGTGCCTCTAGCACACTAGCCGCACAATTCCATCACGACTTTCTGGTCGTTGGATGGGGGAGCAATATTTTCATCGACGCCCACACGTTGCGCACGCGCACGTGTGGGTTGCCTTTTTTTTCGATAATGCAAAAAAAAGTAGATATGCAGAACTGGAACTAAAACTGACAAAAATAAATTAAAACTAATAAAAGAAAGATCATACCATGGTGGGTTGTCTCCTACCTATCACTTTTATTTACTGTCCTTAAGTTGGACATTTGGGGAGCTCTTTGTCAGGACAGTTTATGCTTGAACTGATCCTTGAATCCCCACCAATGTTTGTAATTCCAGTAGCGTTCGGGATCCCAGACTAGGCACATAAAGCCTTCAAGCAAGTTAGAGCAAGTGACAAGGCCCCAAGAGTGTTGATTGTTGGAATGAATTCCGGGGTCCCAAACCTTGCTTTTACACCCGTCTTCTTGTGGATCATCATCGTTCCAACCGGGTGGCAGACAATACGAATTCTCAATGAAGTACCAAACTCTTCTTGTAGATCCAACCAAATTATCACTATTCCAACACTTGCATCTAGCTCCTGGATTCTCAACCTTGATGAGCCTTGATTTGCAACTCCAACCACTAAATATTCTTCTCTTACGCTTAATGCCACAAAGCTTCTGAAGTTGATCGTCCGTTTCAAGAATACCATACTCAAGTGGGATAGGAAGGCAAATAGAAATGAGTTTTACCCACTCAAAGGATGTAGTAGGCGGTAACCTAGGTAGAGAAGTCTCCAACGATCTGGACAACACATGTATGACTCCCGTCCATCCTTTCCGAAGGGCTTCCACTTTCACATCTTTCTCAGATTCAATCAATGAAGGATCTTCATATTTAGCGAGTTCAACTGTGGGCGTGGATTCATCACTGCGACGGCTTGATTCAGGATTATCTTCACCAAGGGAACTTGCTTCTTGATCTATTCCATCCACTTCTTCATAAGGAATATGCCATGGAGGTTGTGCACTATCCTCCTCAACATCAATTTCAATCTCCCTGGGGAATACTCTCCAATTCTAGATTCCCATGGAGGTTCAGCTTCTCCCAAGTCTTCAATCACTTTCTCCTCTTCAACTATTACGACTTCCTCCATTTGTTCCAACACAAAGTCACGTTCCTCATTGTCCACTGGAGTTTCTAGTGCCTCCTCCATGCTACGCTCTTTTATTGCTTCTCCATATGTAGCCATGGGAGTACTTTGAGTGTCAAAGCGTAGGGAAGCTAAATTACCTACTACTCGCTCCAATTGATGAAGGGTTGCATGAAATCGATCCAGTGTTTCCTCGAGACAATCCCTTGACTCTTGTTCCTCTTGGATAACATAATTAGAACCATATGGCTCGTGGATTAATGGATATGGGGAAGGTGTATATGGAGATGGTGGTTCTTGGGAGTAATTGGGTTGGAATTGGGGTGGTTCCATATATGATTCATATGGCTCATAAGGTGGTTGGTATGGTGGATAAGGATTGGGGTCATATGGTGGTGTTTGGTGGTAAGGGGGTTGTGAGTATGGTGGTTCAAAATTATGATGAGGAGGGGGTTCATAGGCATATAGTAGTGGTTGTTGATAATCAAAAGGGTACTCACCATAGCCATTAGCTTGGTATGCCTCTTGGAATAGCTCTTGGTCGTAGTACATTGGAGGGGGTTGTTGCCAAGAGGGTTGATCAAATCCTTGTGGCTCCTCCCATCTTTTATTGTCCTAACCTTGGTGCATATTATCATTGTAATCTCCTCTTCCTGTAATGTAATTGTAACCAAACTCAAGCCAAAGGGGTGAGAATTCATAGTAGCTAATAAGAATTAAAAAACAAAAACAAACAAATAAGCAAAAAGCAAATATTTACAATAACCAATAATAAGGCACACGTTTGCAACTCCCCGGCAACGGCGCCAAAAATTGACGTGTGGAAATTTACCAATTAAGAATTTATAATGGAAATCAACGTTGCAAGTACAGTTCTTAATCAATAAAAACTCCACGTATTGGTACACAGAATTGTGATTCACACTTTTCACAATTCCGGTACAACTAACCAGCAAGTGCACTGGGTCGTCCAAGTAATAAAACCTTATGCGAGTAAGGGTCGATCCCACGGATATTGCTGGCTTGAAGCAAGCTATGGTCATCCTGTAAATCTTAGTCAGGCGGATTCAATTGGTTATGAGTTTTGATAATTGAAAGATAAATAAAACATAAATTAAAATAAAGATACTTATGTAATTCATTGGTGGAAATTTCAGATAAGCGTTTGGAAATGCTTTGTTGCTTCTGAACCTCTGCTTTCCTATTGTCTTCATCCAATCATGTGTGCTCCCTTCCATGGCAAGCTGTATGTTGGTAGATCACCGTTGTCAATGGCTACCATCCGTCCTCTCAGTGAAAATGGTCCAGCTACGATTTCTGTACGGCTAATCAACTGTGGGATTTCTCGTCTCGAATGAAAAATACCAGGGACAGCTACCGCACGGCTAATCATGTGTCGGTTCTCACTTGTGTCGAAATAGGATCCCTCTATCCTTTTGCACACTGTCACTACGCCCAACATTCGTGAGTTTGAAACTCGTCACAGTCATCCCGTCCCAGATCCTCCTCGAAATACCACAGACAAGGTTTAGACTTTTCGGATCTCAGAAATGCTGCCAATTGGTTCTAGCCTATACCACGAAGGTTCTAACCTCACTCGGTCCGTGGATCAGAGACCCAAGAGACTATATTCCGGCTGTCGTCCAATGACTACGTTGAACATCATGTAGACCGCTTGTGGTTGTCAGGCACGCGGATCTTGGCTAAGCGAGTAATGAAGATAGTGGGTGATTGTCACAAATCACCCCTTCATTCTGACTTAACTGAATTAAGTAAGAGAGTATATCTTGGAGAAGAATTAAGTGTGAATTGAAAGAGAAATAATAGTACTTGCATTAATTCATGAAGAATAGCAGAGCTCCGCACCTTAATCTATGAGGTGTAAAAACTCCACCGATGGAAAATACATAAGAGAAAATAGCCTACGCATGGCCGTGAGGCCAGCCAAGCATAAAGTTACTAAGGATTACAGAAAATAAGTAACTAAGTGCAGATAGTGCAAAAATTCACTTCTGGGACCCACTTGGTATGTGATTGGGCTGAGCATTAAACTTTACACGTGCATAGGCCTCTTCTAGAGTTAATCGTCAGCTTGGATGCCAGTTTGGGCATTTAACTCCAGCTCTGGTGCCAGTTCTGGCGTTTTATGCAAAAAATGGGTCTCTGGTCAGCGTTTGAACGTCAGTTTGGGCCATCAAATATAGAACAAAGTATAAACTATTATACCTTTCTGGAAAGCCCAAGATCTCTACTTTCTAACGCAATTGAGAGTGTGCCAATTGGTTATTGGTAGCTCAAGAAAATCTACTTCGAGTGCAAGAGGGTCAGAATCCAACAGCATCTGCAGTCCTTTCTTAGCCTCTGAATCAGACTTTTGCTCAGGTCCCTCAATTTTAACCAGAAAATACCTGAAATTATAGAAAAACATACAAACTCATAGTAAAGTCTAGAAATGTGATTTTTGCATAAAAACTAATAAAAATATACTAAAAAGTCACTATAACATACTAAAAACTTTGTAAAAACAATGCCAAAAATCGTATAAATTATCCGCTCATCACAACACCAAACTTAAATTATTGCTTGTCCCCAAGCAATCAAAAACAAAATAGGATAAAAAGAAGAGAAAATACAATATATTTCAAAATCAATGAAGCTTAGTTCCAATTAGATGAGCGGGACTAGTAACTTTTTGCTTCTGAACAGTTTTGGCATCTCACTTTATCTTTTGAAGTTCAGAATGATTGGCATCCATAGGAACTCAGAATTCAGATAGTGTTATTGATTCTCCTAGTTTAGTATGTTGATTCTTGAACACAGCTACTATGAGTCTTGGCCGTGACCCTAAGCATCTTATTTTCCAGTATTACCACTGGATACGTAAATGCCACAAACACATAACTGGGTGAACCTTTTTAGATTGTGACTCAACTTTGCTAGAGTCCCCAGTTAGAGGTGTCCAGAGTTCTTAAGCACACTCTTTTTTCTTTGGATCACGACTTTAACCATTCAGTCTCAAGCTTTTCACTTGGACCTTCATGACACAAGCACATGATTAGGGACACTTGACTTAGCCGCCTAGGCCAGAATTTTATTCCTTTGGACCTTCCTATCCACTGATGCACAAAGCCTTGGATCTTCTTTACCCATGCCTTTTAGTTTAAAGGGTTACTGGCTTTTTGCTCTTGCCTTTTGGTTTAAAGAGCTATTGGCTTTTTCTGCTTGCTTTTTCTTTTTCTTTATTTTTTGCCATTTTTTTTCGCAAACTTTGTGTTTTTCACTACTTTTTCTTGCTTAAAGAATCAATTTTATGATTTTTCAGATTATCAATAATATTTCTCTTTTTTCATTATTCTTTCAAGAGCCAACAATTTTAACATTCATAAACTTCACTATAAAAATATGCAATGTTCAAGCATTCATTCAGAAAACACTAAACACTAAACACTAATGATCATGTAATGAAGACACAAACATAGTTAAAACATAAAGCAAAGGAAACGAAAAAAAAAAAACAAAAAGACAAATAACAAGGAAATTAAAGAACGGGTCCACCTTAGTGATGGTGGCTAGTTCTTCCTCTTGAAGATTGATAAACCACTATTTTATGGTTTATCTTATGCTCAATTGAGTAGTTTTTATCAACTCTTTACTCACTTATTCATAAAATTCGCATGTTTTACATTTTCCTTCCTGATTTTGTGCTATGATTGAAAACATGCTTCTTTGATCTTATATTTGCTTATTATTAATCCTTTCTATTACCATTAGATGCCTTGATATGTGTGTTAAGTGTTTTCAGATATTATAGGGCAGGAATGGCTTGGAGGATGGAAAAGAAGCATGCAAAAGTGGAAGGAATACAAGAAGTTGAAGAAGTTGTTAAGCTGTCCAGCCTGACCTCTTCGCACTCAAACGGCTATAACTTTAGCTACAGAGGTCCAAACGATGCGGTTTTAGTTGCGTTGGAAAGCTAACGTCCGGGGCTTTGATTTGATATATAATATGCCATAGTTGCCCTGACGCTAGGCGACGCGAACGCGTGATCCACGCGGATGCGTCGCATCTGCAAACTTCAATCCGCGCGGCCGTGTGGGCGACGCCTCCGCGTCATTTGGCCGCGACCTGTACGGACCAGAAAGCGCTGGAAGTGACTTCTGGGCTGTCTCTAACCCAGTTTTTGGCCCAGAACACACAGATTAGAGGCTATAAAGTGGGGGAATGCATCCATTCATAATTATGCTATCATAATTCATAATTTTTAGTTTAGATGTAGTTTTAGAGAGAGAGGTTCTCTCCTCTCTCCTAGGATTTAGGTAGAGTTTTTAAAAATTAGGATTTAGGACTTCTCTTAGTTTTAGGAGTGACTCTCAATCCCAAGTTCAATGTTCTTTTACTTTACATTTATTTCTTATTTTCAGATACTTGAATGCTTATATTAGTTATGTTGCCTATTTGGCTTATGCCACATTCATGATGATTTCCCTATTTAATGATATTTGAGGTATTTCAGTTTAATATTGCTTTCTTTTGTTTATGCTATTGATTATTCCCAATCTGAGATATTTTCATTCCAGTAGAATTAATTTACTTTTCCCTTTTTGGTCTTGGTTAATAAATCAGTAACTCAGGAGTTATCTTAGCTCAACATAATTGATAACTGTTATCTTGCTAATTGAACTGAACTTCAATAATCCCAACCTTTTCTTAGGAAATAAATAGGATTCGAAGGTCTAACTAATGAGTCCCTTGACTTTCCTTTGCTTTAGCAAAGGTTAACTAAGTGGAATTAAGATTCAACTTTCATTATTATTGATAAGAGTAACTAAGTCTGGACTTCTAATTTCTCATACCTTGCCAAAGAATTTTCTTTACAGTATTTATTTATTTTAATTGCCATTTAAATTATTTGCCATATTCATTCCTCATTCTTAAAACCCCCAATTTACAAACTTATAACCAATAATAAGAACATACCTCCCTGCAATTCCTTGAGAAGATGACCCGAGGTTTAAATACTGCGGTTATCAATTTATTTAGGGATTTGTTACTTGTGACAACCAAAACATTTGTACGAAGGAATTTCTGTTAGTTTAGAAGCTATATCTACAACGCGAATATTTTTATAAATTCTTTACTAGCAAAAATCCCAACGTCAAAATGGCGCCGTTGCCGGGGAGTTGCAAACGTGTGCTTTATTATTGGTTATTGTAAATATTTTTTATAAAAAAAAAAATAATATTTTTCTTTTACTTGTTTATTTGTTTTTCTCTTTTCCCCCTTATTTCTGATAACTACTATGAATTATCACCCCTCTTGCTTTGAGTTTGATCAAGATTAGACCAATCAAGGATGGATGGAGCCAAGAGGATCTAATCAACCCTTTAGGCAACAACACCCTCCAAGATATCACGGACAACGACCATTCTACAATGCATACCCAGCTGAGAGATATGGTGGACAACCTTGTAACTATCAACAAGCCCCACCCCGTGCCTATAGACCATCCTCTCAACATAACCTCGAACCACTACACTCACAAGCTTCTTGTCACCATTCGCCACCATACGATCCTTATCCACCCCAACACCAATCCAATTACTCCCGAGAACCACCACTCCCCCATACACCATACCCACATCCATCAAAGCCAGAATCACAGGTTCGCCTTGAAGAATCAATAAAACAATTTACTGCAACCCTTTATCAACTGGAGCAAGCAATAAATCAATTATCCTCCAGATGTTCGGACACTCAACAGAATCCCATGGCTTCATGTGGAGAATCTAATGAAGAATGTATTGTGAAGAAGACACAAGAGACTCCAGTGGACAGCATAGAGTATAACTTCGTACTGGAACAAGAAGAGGATGCTGTCATTGTAGAAGAAGAAGAGTTGGTTGAAGATTTAGGAGATGCCGAACCTCCTAAGGAATACAGAGTAATGGAAGACCCCGTCAAGGATGTTACAACTGACGCTAAAGAGGATGTTGCACAACCTCCAATGCAGATATCTTATGAAGAACTGGACGGAGTAACTCAAGAGGCATGTTTCCTTGATGATGATAGTCACCAGTTGAGTCCTCCTAGTGATGAACTTGCACCCGCAAGTGAATTCTCTGAGACAAAAGAATCTTCCCCAAGTGAATATGAAGATGATGCAAAGGTTGACTTTTCTCAACCTCCTGTTTATGACTCAAGTGATGAGGAAGATATGGAAGACTTCGACCAGGACATGGCTAGAATGGAAAAGGTTTGCAAGGAAGTGGAGGAATTCACTGAAGACCACAAGGGAGTAGAGCTTGCAGAACCACTAAAAACCCTGATCCCAAGGCCACTACCAACCAACACAGACTTCAAGTGGGTAAAATCCTTGACTCTTATCTTTATTTTTCTACTTGAATACGGTTTACTTGAAACAGATGGCCAGCTTAGAGTTCTCTGCGGCTTTAAGAGTAAAAGGGAAATGGCTCGCACTTAGAGCTGGTATACAAGGTTCAATAAGGTTCCACACTTCAACTCGAAGTGCACGGATTGGTATCATGTTCAATCGAATGGATCTCGGAAAATGTTTGGTCATCTTGGTGAGAATCCAATTTCCAAACCGCCCGGATGGAAGAGTATAAATCAAAACGAAAGCGGATTTGGAACCAAAGTTTGGGATCCTGGAATATATTCTGATATTCATCACCCCGGGAGCCTAAAAATCCGTTTGAAGCTGCTCAGAAGTTTCACATGCCTAGTTTGGGACCCCGGAAGCTACTGGAACTCCAAACATTGGTGGAGATTTCTGGATGAGTTCAAGCACAAGCCGCCATAACAGGAAGCTCCTCAATTGTCCAACTTAGGACTTTAACTAAAAGTGCTAGGTGGGAGACAACCCACCATGGTATGATCGTTCTCTTTTTAGTTTTAATTTTAGTCTATTTTTTAATTTTTATTGAACCTGCAATTTTTGCATGACATTCATTGCATTTCGCATTGCATACTGCATAATTGCATACTTGCATGAAAAAAAAGGGAAAACACGCACCCGACGCGGCAGCGTCGCTGACGCGTCCGCGTCACTAGTGCGTTGGAAAGAAAAGAATTGAACAGAGAGTCACGTAAGAGCGTGGCTGGAGGCGCGCCATTAGCATAATTTGACCCCACGCGACCGCGTCATGTGGAACTTTGGCCTCCCGCGCGGCCGCGTGACCTGAAAATCGACGTCAAAAGGGTGCATAGCCGAAAGATGAGCTGGAGTGGTGCTGGACTGGCGCTAGACACACAGACCTTACCACGCGAACGTGTGCCCCACGCGTCCGCGTCATATCCCCATATTGGTCACTCATGCGATCGCGTCGACCACGCGATCGCGTCACCCAAAATTTGGTAAAATAAAATTTTGAGCAGAGAATTGTGCGAGCGCGAGGCTGCCCTCGCGCTAGCAGCATGAATTGTGTCACGCGACCGCATGACCGACGCGACTGCGTCAATCAGTATCAGCACAAGTCGCGCGACCGTGTGCCCCACGCGATCGCGTCGCTTGCGCCGCACAGCTTATCCTAATTTGCCAAATATCTTATCTTTTTTCCCCAATCCTAATTTTTCCCTCCCTCCTTTCTTACTCACTTTTTTACCTTCTCATTCTTCTTATCTTTCATTTTATTTATTTGCATATTCTGTTCATTGCATTTTAATTTAGTGTATATTCTTCCTTCTTTTCTAAATTTATTATTTTTCCTTTGGTGTTGAATTTTCTTATTTAATTGTTGCATCTTCTCTTGAATTATTTTGAATGCTTAGTGACTTGTTTTATTCTGGTTAGGTAATATTATTTATATCAATGCCAATCTTTTATACCTGTATCACTTTTGCATTGACTTGAATTTATATTATCTCTCCTTACCCACACTCTCTTCCCTTATTTTTGAAAATTTTTACATTATTGATATGCCATGTGTCTCCACTATTTTCTCACTTGTATGTTGTAGCTACCATGTAATTGAGACCCTCATTATTTGGCATTAGCCCACCCACACTTCATTTATTTTCTTATCTTTACTTCTGGGTATTACTATTCTTCTTTTTCTCTTCTTCCAGGCTGGCCACCGAAGACGGAAAAAGGGAGAAACTTCTAAAAGGGGAGACAAATAAGTCCATCTGCACAATCCTTGAAGAAAAGCATCAGTTGAAGCAACCCGTCCACCTGCATATCTTAGCATGCACCGAGGACGGTGCAATCTTTAAGTATGGGGAGGTCGATACCGATCTCCATGGGTTAGTACTTTCTTGTCTCAACACCAATGTTTAAATTTTCTTTGTAGCTATTTGTTGCATTTGCATATTTATTTGATTTTGTGCATATTTTACCACTTGGTTGAAGTAATAAATTTCTTTTCAAGACTTTATTTTATAATATTTCACTAATTTAAATTAAAAATTTTTTGTGTTAAATTTGTTTGAAGATGTATTTGGAACATGATTTTTAAGCCAAAGAACTCACAACCTGTGAGATTTTAAGCTTATTTACATGGTTACATTATTTAACCATAAATTTTTATTCTTGTGTGTTTTCTTCTCTATAATTGTAATCTTTGCTTTGTTCCATTTTATATGTCCATTATTTAGTATATTTACATGCTTGCATATGATTGAGGCCATTGTTTGATTTTAGCTCACTTATCCCAAATAAGCCTACCTTTTACATCACCTTTGTTAGCCCCTTGAGCTTTTAATCCCCTCTTGTTCTATAAACCGCATTACTAGCCTTAAGCAGAAAAACAAAATAAAAATCCCAAGTTGAATCCTTGGTTAGCTTAAGATAGAAATTGTGTAATTGTTTAAGTGTGGGGAAACTTTATGGGAACATGGATGATAGAAACAAGGTAGAAAGTTGAAAAGAATACAGATATTTCAAAATAAAAATTTTTGGGAAGCATACTCATGTGAAATCAAAGTAATTAAATTACCATGTGCATATAAAAAAATAAAAAAAATAAAAAAATAAAATTTCAAAGGGATACAAAAAGAAAAAAATATATATACCCCAAATGCAAAATAAAAAGAATCAATGCACATGGGACAAAATTCAAAAATAAGTTTGATACATGAGCATGTAATACAAAAGTGGAAAAAAAAATTGGGTAGCTAGGTAAAGCATTTTAATTTATATAAAGTATGTGTATGTTAGGTGAGATTTTAGACTAATCAAGGATTCACTTTATAAAGCTCACTTGACTATACATATATCCTTACCTTTACCTCAGCTCTATTACAACCCTAAAAGACCTCATGATGCTTGCATTGATATGCTAAATATTTGTTGATTGATTAGATGAGGAACAAAAGTTTAGAAAGCATGATTAGAGAAGAGTAGAGAGATTTACCCTAGACACTTGAGAGATTTGAGCGCATATACACTACCAGTGAGGGTTCAATGCTTGATTCTATGTTCCCTGCTTTCATGAGCTATCTTCTTACAAGCTTACTTGTTTTCACTGTATGATTTGAATTAGTGAAACCTGATTTATGTTTGTCTTGGAGAACTTATTTATTTTTAACCAAGTAGGTAGAAAAATTTTGCATTTAGTTACATTCATAGGTTGCATCTCATACATTCTATCATTCCTCTTCATCTCTTTATAGTTTCTCTTGAGCATAGCATGAGGACATGCTATTGTTTAAGTGTGGGGAGGTTGATAAACCACTATTTTATGGTTTATCTTATGCTCAATTGAGTGGTTTTTATCAACTCTTTACTCACTTATTCATACAATTCGCATGTTTTACATTTTCCTTCCTGATTTTATGCTATGATTGAAAACATGCTTCTTTGATCTTATATTTGCTTATTATTAATCCTCTCTATTACCATTAGATGCCTTGATATGTGTGTTAAGTGTTTTCAGATATTATAGGGTAGAAATGGCTTGGAGGATGGAAAGGAAGCATGCAAAAGTGGAAGGAATACAAGAAGTTGAAGAAGTTGTTAAGCTGTCCAGCCTGACCTCTTCGCACTCAAACGGCTATAACTTTAGCTACAGAGGTCCAAACGACGCGGTTTCAGTTGCGTTGGAAAGCTAACGTCCGGGGCTTCGATTTGATATATAAAACGCCATAGTTGCTCTGACACTAGATGACGCAAACGCGTGATCCACGCGGATGCGTCGCATCTGCAAACTTCAATCCGCGCGGCCGCGTGGGCGACGCCTCCGCGTCACTTGGCCACGACCTGTACTGACCAGAAAGCGCTGGAAGTGACTTCTGGGCTGTCTCTGACCCAGTTTTTGGCCCAGAACACACAAATTAGAGGCTATAAAGTGGGGGAATGCATCCATTCATAATTATGCTCTCATAATTCATAATTTTTAGTTTAGATGTAGTTTTAGAGAGAGAGGTTCTCTCCTCTCTCTTAGGATTTAGGTAGAGTTTTTGGAAATTAGGATTTAGGACTTCTCTTAGTTTTAGGAGCGACTCTCAATCCCAGGTTCAATGTTCTTTTACTTTATATTTATCTCTTACTCTCGGATACTTTAATGCTTGCTTGTATTAGTTATGTTGCCTATTTGGCTTATGCCACATTCATGATGATTTCCCTATTTAATGATATTTGAGGTATTTCAGTTTAATATTGCTTTCTTTTGTTTATGCTATTGATTATTTCCAATCTAAGATATTTTTATTCCAGTAGAATTAATTTACTTTTCCCTTTTTGGTCTTGGTTAAGAAATCAGTAACTCAGGAGTTATCTTAGCTCAGCATAATTGATAACTATTATCTTGCTAATTGAACTGAACTTCAATAATCCCAACCTTTTCTTAGGAAATAAATAGGATTTGAAGGTCTAACTAATTAGTCCCTTGACTTTCCTTTGCTTTAGCAAAGGTTAACTAAGTGGAATTAAGATTCAACTTTCATTATTATTGATAAGAGTAACTAAGTCTGGACTTCTAATTTCTCATACCTTGCCAAAAGATTTTCTTTATAGTATTTATTTATTTTAATTGCCATTTAAATTATTTGCCATATTCATTTCTCATTCTTAAAACCCCCAATTTACAAACTCATAACCAATAATAAGAACATACCTCCCTGCAATTCCTTGAGAAGACGACCCAAGGTTTAAATACTTCGATTATCAATTTATTTAAGGGTTTGTTACTTGTGACAAAACATTTGTGCGAAGGGATTTCTGTTAGTTTAGAAGCTATATCTACAACGCGAATATTTTTATAAATTCTTTACTAGAAAAAATTCCAACGTCAAAGATCCTATAGAGTGCTTAAGCTCCTTAATATCTCTTCCTTGCCTTTGTTGCTCCTCCCTCATGGCTCTTTGGTCCTCTCTAATTTTATGGAGGATAATGGAGTGCTCTTGGTGCTCCATCCTCAGTTGCTCCATGTTAGAACTCAATTCTCCTAAATAAGTGTTGAGTTGCTCCCAATAGTTGTGTGGAGGGAAATGCATCCCTTGAGGCATCTCAGAGATTTCTTGATGAGGGGCTTCCTCATGCTCTTGTTGAGGTCCATGAGTGGGCTCTCTTGTTTGCTCCATCCTCTTTTTAGTTATGGACTTGTCTGTTTCAATGAGGATGTCTACCTCTATGATAATTCCAGCTAAATTGCATAGGTGATAGATGAGATGAGGGAAGGCTAACCTGGCCAAAGTGGAGGGCTTGTCAGCCACCTTGTACAGTTCTAGAGGTATGATCTCATGAACTTCCACTTCCTCTCCAATCATGATACTATGGATAATGATAGCCCAATCCACAGTTACTTCAGACCGGTTGCTAGTAGAAATGATAGAGCATTGGATGAACTCTAACCATCCTCTAGCCACGGGTTTGAGGTCAGGCCTTCTCAATTGAACCGGCTTACCTTTAGAATCTCTCTTCCATTAGGCTCCTTCCACACAGATGTCCATGAGGACTTGGTCCAACCTTTGATCAAAGTTGACTCTTCTAGTGAAAGGATGAGAATCTTCTCTTATTATTGGCAAGTTGAATGCCAACCTCACAGTTTCCGAACTAAAATCCAAGTATTTCCCCCAAACCATTGTGAGCCAATTCTTTGGGTTCGGGTTCATACTTTGATCATGGTTCTTAGTGATCCATGCATTAGCATAGAACTCTTGAAACATTAAGATTCCGACTTGTTAGATGGGGTTGGTGAGAGCTTCCCAACCTCTTCTCCAAACCTCACATCGGATCTCCGAATATTCACTCTTTTTGAGCATGAAGGGGACTTCGGGGATTACCTTTTTCTTGGCCACAACTTCATAGAAGTGGTCTTGATGGACTTTTGAGATGAATCTCTCCATCTCCCATGACTCGGAGGTGGAGGCAACTGCCTTCCCTTTCCTCTTTCTAGAGGTTTCTCCTGCCTTAGGTTCCATTAATGGTTATGGAAAAACAAAAAGCAAAGCTTTTTCCCATACCAAACTTAAGAGGTTTGCTCGTCCTTGAGAAAAAGAAGAAAGAAAGGAAGAGAAGAAGAAGAAATGGAAGAGATAGAGGGGGTGAGTGGTTCGGCCAAGGGGGGTTTTAGGTGGTTATGATGTGTGAAAATGAAGGAGTGAGGAGGGGTATTTATAGGGTAAGAGAGAGAGGGAATCCGTGTGAGAATGGGTGGGTTTGGGAGGGAAGTGTTTTGAATTTGAATGGTGAGGTAGGTGGGATTTTATGATGGAATTTTGGGAAATAGTGGATGGATGTGAGTGATGGAGAGATTATGGGGAAGGGGGTAGGATGTGATAGGTGAATGGTATTTGGGGAAGAGTGTTATGAAAAGGTGTGAAGGGGAGAGAGTGAGTTGGGGTAGGTGGGGATCCTGTGGGGTCCACAGATCCTGAGGTGTCAAGAATTTCTCATTCCTGCACCTTTCTGGTGTTTAAACGCCCTCTGTGTGCCATTTCTGGTGTTAAACGCTAGGCTGATGCTCCTTTCTGGCATTAAACGCCAGTCTGACTACCAATTCTGGTGTTTAGTGCCCAAAATGCTGCCAGATTGGGCGTTAAACGCCCATTCTACTACCCTTACTAGTGTTTAACGCCAGTCAAACACCATACACCCTTTTCTGGCGTTAAACGCCAGTTTATGTGCCATTTTTGGCATTTAACACCCAGTATGCTACCAGCCTAGGCGTTAAACGCCCATTTTGCTATCCTTACTGGCGTTTAAATGCCAGTAAGCCTGTCCTCCAGAGTGTGCTATTTTTGACTCCGCTTTAATTCTACAGCTGTTTTTGTGACTCCACATGATCATCAACCTAAAGAAAACATAGACTAACTCTGGAAAATAAAATGAAAAAGTAATTAACATAGATAAATAAGATTGGGTTGCCTCCCAATAAGCGCTTCTTTAATGTCAATAGCTTGACAGGAAGCTCTTTCAGAGCTTCACATATGCTCAGAGCATGATTGTGGCCTCCCAACACCAAACTTAGAGTTTGAGTGTGGGGGCTCTGTTTGACTCTGTAAGGAAAGAATTGGATGAATCTTTTCATGCTTCTTCTCCATGTTTACACAAGAAAATCCTTGAGCCTTAAACACAAGGTAGTCCTCATTTAATTGAAGGACTAGCTCTCCTCTGTCCACATTAATCACAGCTCTTGCTATGGCTAGGAAGGGTCTTTCAAGAATGATGGATTCATCCTCATCCTTCCTGGTGTCTAGGATTATAAAGTCAGCAAGGATGTAGAGGTCTTCAACTTTCACTAAGACATCCTCTACAACTCCATAAGCTTGTTTCATTGATTTGTCTGCCATCTCTAGTGAGATTCTTGCAGCTTATACCTCAAAGATTCCTAATTTTTCCATTACAGAGAGTGGCATGAGGTTTATACCTAACCCCAAGTCACACAAAGCCTTCTCAAAGGTCATGGTGCCTATAGTACAAGGTATTAAGAACCTTTCGGGATCCGATTTCTTCTGAGGTATTTTCAGCTGAACCAAGTCATTCAGTTCATTGATGAGCAATGGAGGTTCATCCTCCCAAGTCTCATTACCAAATAACTTGGCATTCAGCTTCATGATTGCTCCTAGATACCAAGCAACTTGATCTACAACAATATCTTCATCTTCTTCGGAGGAAGAATACTCATCAGTGTTCATGAATGGTAATAGTAAGTTCAGTAGAATCTCTATGGTCTCTGTATGAGCCTTATATTCCTTTGGTTCCCCACTAGGGAACTTCTTAGTGGTCAGTGGACGTCCAGTGAGGTCTTCCTCACTAGAGATCACTGCCTCTTCCTCCTCTATAGGTTCGGCCATTTTGGTTATATTGATGGCCTTGCACTCTCTCTTTGGATTCTCTTCTGTATTGCTTGGGAGAGTATTGGGAGGAGTTTCAGTAACTCTTTTACAGCTGACCCACTTGTGCCTCCAAAATTCTTGATGGAGGACATTGTTTCAGTCATGAAACTGAGAGTGGCCTTAGATAGATCAGAGACTATATTTGCTAAGCCAGAGCGGCTCTGCTCAGAATTCACTGTCTGTTGCTGAGAAGATGATGGAAAATGCTTGCTATTGCCAAACCTATTTCTCCCACCATTATTGTTATTGAAGCCTTGTTGAGGCTTCTGTTGATCCTTCCATGAGAAATTTGGATGATTCCTCCATGAAGGATTATAGGTGTTT